>NC_132927.1:23057158-23360188 GCF_047675955.1 Chlorocebus sabaeus
ACTCACCAGAAGATCTCCATGCTGGTGCCTTTATCTTGGACTTCCAACCTCCAGAAATGTTAGAAAGTAATTTTCTGTTATTTAAGCTACCCAGTCTATGGGATTGTGTTGTGGTAGCCTGAGATAAGTAAGACACCAAGTAAAAATGTCTTTCAAAAATGGATGTAAAATAAAGACATTCAGTTACACAAAAGTGGTTATAATCTGTCACCATCAGACTCACACTACAAGAAATGCAAGAAATGTTAAAGGAAATCCTTCAGAGAGATTGGATAAAAAGCAAGACTAGAGTGCATGAATCTTTTGGAAAAATCACTTCCAATATAAAAAAACACAAAACGGTTAAAAGTAAAAGGATAATAAACAATATACTATGCAGACACTAAATAAAATGAATTTTCAACGTCTATATTATCTTCAAAGTAATTTTAAGAGCAAAGAACATTACCAGAAATAAAGAAGTTTGTTTCATAATGATAAAGGGGTCACTTTAAAAGGCTGTAACAATAGCCTTTTAAATAGTAGAAATAATCAAATCCACAGTTTCAGATACTAATTTCAACATTTTTTCCAATAATTGACAGAACAAATAAAAAATTAAGTATACCACCTCACCTAATTTACATTTATAGAGCACTGAAGTCTAAGACAGTAAAATATACATTTCTGTAGTGTATATAGAATATTTACTGAGGTAGATAAGATTTGGGGACATTAAAAAAAAAACCTCAATCACAACTACAAAAGGACAAAAGGAATATTTTGGGAGTGATGGATATGTTTATTATCTTGATTGTGATGATGGTAAAATGAGTATATATATGTCAACATTTACCAAATGTTCACTTTATGTGTGGGTTATTTTTCAATTTTATCTAAATATAATTGTTTTAAAAATATGATTTTTATCCAGTTTGTAATGATGTAAAAAAAAAACTCTTAGGAAGAATGGCAAGATCTAGTTGTTCTACAAAGTGTTACATTACCTTTCATTTTTCTTATACTACTTCCTCATAATTTATTGGACAGTGTTTGCACTATCATTACACAGGAAATATTCTAAAGTGTAATCCAAACCAATTAAGAAAATACACAGTAATAATACTGTTAAGTTGAGGTAAATATGGACAACAACAACAGAAGGACCAATATTGACTTGGAAACGATTCGTTGTTTCTCATCTACTGTAACAGGTCATATTCTTCTTAAATTATGGTCAATAGTTTTCTTCACTTCATCTTCCAGCTTTGTCTCTTTTCCTTGACTATGTGTCTTACTGGTGATCAAGAACCATAGATCTCAAAATGGGAACAATCATGAAACATATATTCTCCTTTTTAAAATTTTTCATCCATGATCTAGACAAAGTAAAGTGCCTATTACTGTTTACCTAGATTATAATAGTTTAAATTGTCTTCAGGTTTCTACATTGCTTAGGGCACTTCACATCTCATATCATGTGTCTTTGCATTTTTAAACTTTGCTTCTCTATTGTCCTCCAATTTAAAGATACAATCTTCAGCTTGACATTCAAAGGCCTTCAAAATTATACAACTACCTATGACAACCATATTCTATTCACATGTATTCAAACTCCAGTAAAAGCAAAGTATTCACAATTTCCTACACATTTTCATATTTTCCTACCTAGCATAGTTTATTCATTCTTTCCCTTCATGTCTCTTTCTGTTGAGAGTCTGTGTCTCTGTTACCCATTTTATAATACTTTCATAATTCTCCCTATTAATAATAGTATTTCCTTCTTTTGAATTGTCATGTGTTTGTCACGAATTTACTACAGACTATACCTTGCATTAAAGTTCTTTTCAGTTGTTTCATGTACCTAGTGTTGCATCCTTTAGAGCAAGAACAAGGCCTCTGCCATGTTCGTTTCTTTATTTACCAAACTATCAAGCACAAAGCAATGCACAACAGATTGCCAAAATTTTGTTAGGTTGATGTTAATGATTGTAATTTCAGTGATGAATCATAAAATGTCCTACCCTCAAATTTTGCTCACATTTCCTTTTATCTCATTATCTCTTTTGTGCAGTACTGTCTCATAGATTTTGTAATCAGTATCTGGATTAGATATCTGGTCCTACCCTTATAAGACATATGACATTAATTGGATATGTCCTAACCGCTTTTTGCTTCTATTTCCAGGATATGCCTTCAAATAAATCGACTGAGAAATAGAAGAAAAAAATAAGGTCTAGAAATGTGGTTAGAGGCTAACCACATCATTTATTTACCTATTAAGTATACAGATTCTTGATGTATTTCTTAACATATAGATAATTGTGAGTTTGCAAACCACAAAAACTTATGACTTATGCCAGGATTCAACTATATGGGTTAAGCTTCACACAATTTTCAGATTAGCTCCTGTTTAAATACTGGATGAGTTCATCACTGCATTTTTCAGAGGGAGTGAGTCATCTCAAAGATATACATAAATATATACATATATATATATATATATATATTTTTTTTTTTTTTTTTTGAGACGGAGTCTCATACTGTTCCCCGGGCTGGAGTGAAGTGGCGCAATCTCGGTTCACTGCAACCTCCACCTCCCAGGTTCAAGTGATTCTCCTGCCTCAGCCTCCCAAATAGCTGGGATTACAGGCACCTGCCACCATGATCAGCTGATTATTTTTATTTTTATTTTTAGTAGAGATGGGGTTTCACTATGTTGGCCAGACTGGTCTTCAACACCTGACCTTGTGATCCACCCACCTCAGCCTCCCAAAGTGCTGGGATTACAAGCGTGAGCCACTGTGCCCAGCATAAATATTATTTTTAATGTTGCTTATATTGTCCAGAAAATAGCTGAATCCTCCAGAAAAAAATACCTTCAGCAAACAACTAACTATATCAATTTACCATGCAAAGTAGCTATATGTAAACTATGTTTGGACTTTACAAGGGAAATATTCTCTTGTGTTAATTAGTATACCAAAGTCCCATATTTATCATTAGAAGAATTTTCAGGTGGAAGGGAGAAGTTGATCAAAGAGTTTCAGTCTTTTCTCATGAACTTCTTTCTTTACCTTGTAATATCTACCATATAAGCCAAGGACATTGTATGCTCCTCCTTTAGGTTTTTGGCCCAGGTGTGAAAGCAAGCTCTTTAATATGTCTTTTCTTAGTATAATTAGAACTATATAAAATTTTAAAAGTTTGGAAACCTATATTGTTCTTTAAAATTGAGAAAAAAAGGAAAAACAACCAAAAACCTGAGGAAAAAAATGGAGAAAACATACAATAAAAAATTCACAGAAAAAGCTATAAAAATGGCTTTTAAACACCTGAAGATATCCAAAATTCAGTTATGAAAAAAGAAATTCAAATTAAAAGTACTCTACCATTTTTCTTATATCACAAAAGCAAAAAACTCAAAAGTAAGAAAACATAATTTGTTGCTTAAGTTGTGAGGAAACAAGCACTCTATTGCATTGGACAACCAGAAAATTCAATGTGATAGAGTAGCTTGGTTTTTCATAATTTGATCTATGAACATCTAGTTTGCATATGTTTCACTAAAACATTTAAATACTTGTTACCTGCTTCTCATGAGACTTCATCACAATAATGTGACCAACATGATGAACTGGCGTAACATTATATGGAATGTCTAAATTATTTGGTTTACTCTTCTACACGTTTTCTTTCTAGCCAACATTGAAAAACCATTGCCTATCCTTACCTTTTATTAAAATATAACTTTGGACTCCATTATTGCTGTTTTCTTTAATATTCTTTTCTGGTCCTGCAGTGATAGTTGTTTCATACAGTCACTACTTCCACCCAACTCAAAAATTCTTTCCACAAAGGTAATAGAAAAAAGAGTTTTATTATTGAATAAGTTTAAATCAGAATGTGATGTTTAATACAATCTGCTAAGGGATTGCAAATGCAAAAAAACCTTTGCCTTTCATATAGCCTAGCCGAGCCAAGTCATTACATACATATTTTCAAAATAAATGATAACTATGAGTTTTTCAGAAAGTAGATTTGACAGCATCATTTGTCGTAGTTTATCCTAAAGCCAGCCTGGTAATTGGGGTGATAATCTGCATTAG
The DNA here is from genome assembly GCF_047675955.1 of Chlorocebus sabaeus. Classification (NCBI taxonomy): domain Eukaryota; kingdom Metazoa; phylum Chordata; class Mammalia; order Primates; family Cercopithecidae; genus Chlorocebus; species Chlorocebus sabaeus. Next base: position 23,061,247 of record NC_132927.1, read on the forward strand.
CTAATTGGACTTACTCAGAGGAAAAACTAATATATATCTTTACAATAGGAAGTATTCCACTACTTAGAGTAATATGTCCACCTAGGTTAGCCCCTTATCTTCCCATAGAAGCTGGAATCTGGGGTTGTTATCTTCCTTATTGTTTACGTTTCAAAGAGATGGCTTCCAGATGCTTGAGAAAAGACATTCCTGGGTCATAAACCTGACAAAGATCCTAATTAGTTTTCAAAAGGATATACATGCATTTCAAAAGGAGGAGAAAGTACTTACAATCACAAGTTTAGTTTTCTAAAGTAAATACTCCCAAGAAAAAAGGTTGGAGGTGGGGAGAAGTCTCTCCCTTTCTCTTATTTTAAATTTTTATTTGCCTTCACAATGGCTGACAGGTTTTGCTGATAGGTTAGATATAGGGAATGAAAGAGAGGTAGCTGCTTTTTAAGCCTGAGCAACTGAAAGAAAATATTTATTTCGATGGAGAAAACATCAGGATAAGCAGGGTGAGGGAAGGAGAAATCAACATATGGGCTTTGGTATATTAAGTTGGAGATGGCTTTTGGACCTCTAGTCATTACATTAAGCCAATAGATAGCTATGAAAATTTGAAGTCCAAAGGAAAGGTCTGGATTACAATTTTTGAAGTCATCACTGTACAAACATTTAAAACCATAGAATAAAAGACAATCAACCACTTTACAGTAGTTCCCTGCCACCTTATCCATGGGAGATACATTCCAAGACCCTCAGTAGATGCCTCATCTCACAGCAATAACCTAACAATGTGTATATGAGGTTGTTTTTCAATATGATAACTGAGACAGCTACTAAGTGACTAATGGTAGTGTAGTTATTGTATATACACTGGATAAAGGGATGATTCATATCCCAGAAGGGATGGAGCCAGAGGATGAGAGATTTCATTATGCTACCCAGAACAACACAACTTAAAACTTATGAATTGTTTATATCTGGATTTTTTCAGTTAATATTTTCAGACCCTGTAGACCATGGGTAACTGAGACTGTGGAAGGTGAAACCATGGATAAGTGGGGGACTACTGTATTTATTAGAGATGCTAAGAGAGGAGATTCAAAATCTGAGATCCCAGGAGCACAACAAAGTAAGCTGATTGGGGGAGAAACCAGTGGAGAATATGATGAAGTGGCCATGAAGTAAAACAAAATGCCGTGTGAAAATGTGTCTTCTGTATAGGAAGTGAAAAAAATGTTTCAGGAAGCAGATTAATCATCTGTGTTGAATGCTGCTGAGGTCAAGCCAGTTGAAGACTGGGAAATAAACACTGGATTTCTCAACATGGAAGACATTGGTGACACTCAAAAGAACATTTTCCATGGAGTTGTGAGGATGAAAGCTTGGCTGGTATAAGTTTGAAAAGGAACAGAAAAGTTTAAGAAAGTAAATATTGACCACTTTTTCCAAAAGTGTTGTTATCAATAGGAGCAAAATCATACTCTATGTGTAGTTAAATGGAAAATCATTTTTGTTTTTGTTTTTTTAAATGGGAGAAATTATAAGACACGTGAATGCTGATGGGAATGATCCAGTAAAGAGGGGACGTAAGTAATAGTCAAGAAGCAGAAGGCTGCTGAACAATGTCCTTGACTGGGTGAAAGGGCACAGTGGAGGATATGGTTTTTATTTTTGGCAACATTAATCAATCTATTGTAAAAGAAGGAAAGGGTACAGATGCTAGTTGTTTGGTAGCTATGAGGGTAGGAGTTTAGAATACTCTCTTCTGACTGCCTCTATATTCTCAGAAAATAGGATGGGAAAAATTGTGAGTAGTTTAAGAAAAGACTACAAGCTATTGTCTATGACGACAGGAGAGTATTGTACTAGTGCAATGGAGTGTGATTGCTGGGCAGCCTTAAGAGCTTCTTTGAGGTTATTGCCTTCGAATTTAAAGTAAAAGCAAGCCACATGGTTGTGTGTTTATTTTTGCTGTTGTTTTTACTTTCAGCTTAGGGGTTGTAGGTAAAACCAGAGCTTGTATTTTGCCAAGTCAATGTGGCAAAGACAAGGGCAAGAGCAAGACAAGGGAGTTGAAATTATAGGAAAGGAAGACATTATACTAACTGGCCATGGAATTTAAGCTGGCTTAAGAGGGAGGCAAAAAGGTGATAAAATCAGTGGGTTGTAGTTATTGATGGTTATGCCATCAGAGAGCGAAAATTTAATAGAGCTATAGACACTCAAGGTCTTTTCAGTAAGGGACTCTGCAGGATAAACCACATCACTAACACAGGCAGCAGGCACACTGAGCACTGTAGAGGGCAAAAAAATCATTCAGTGTTGGACCAGTTAGCAGCACAATTTTTTTAAATTTCAAAAAATAACAAATTATAAAGTACTATACTTTTTACAATTTAATAGCTTATTCTTCATTACTTATCATTGAATAATGTATTCTTGCCCATTAATAGTTAAATCTAATGTAATGGATAAACTTGTATATCAATTGAAGCTTAACCATAATAATATTTTATTATTTAAAATACTCATGTATGAATAATTTAGAAAGTTTTTCGATGATAATCTGATTTATATTTATGCCAACATTATTTTCAACACAGAGCAAAAATTTAACTTCATAACAAAAGTTACATTCATGAATTTTTAAATCTTCCTCTAAGAAAAACGTTTTGCCAAATTTGCTGTAGTAATAAATACGTCAGTCATAAGATTCCCTTCTCTTCTATTAAATAAAAATAAAAGAAAATATTCCTCTTTGGAACTAAAGCTCTGGCATGTTCAAGAATGGAGTAGAAGTATATTGGAACATTCATGATTTGTAATATACACTTTGGCTTGCAAATCTAAAATGAAAAGGATGGCTCAAAATATTGGAGATAAGATAGTTTCAAGTTCTTCATAAATCATGGCATATTTTCATAAACATGGGGCAAATTTATGTCTCAGGAAAGGTTTTGGTATTATTGCTTAAACAAATGATAAGCCTGTGTACTAAAGATTTTTCCACAAAAGATTTCCACTAAAGATTTTTCCAAAGCTTTAACTTTGTATTAGATATTGACATTTTTTGGTCACAAAAGAAAAATAAATCTTTTTCTGAAGATTGTTAGAACTGAAATACCTAAATGTGTCATTGTTTTTCAGAGAATAATGATTAATAGATAAACCTGCAGCAACATAGTGGTTCTATACCAAGGAATTAATCTGATGTCTATTTTTCAGTAACAATAACAACAACAAAACCATTTTGTGTCAGATTACTGAGTAAAGTGAAAGCAAGATATGAAAGTGATTTGTGATGGTTTTGGTGCCGACCAAATAGAGAACTGAAGGGGACCATTGGGAAGTCATCTTGGGAGATGGCCTCCAAATCACAAGGGAGAAATTACAGATGAACACATCTAAGGGCTTTGCTCTCAGGAGTAGATTTAACCGAGTGCAAAGCAGGAGTCTGCCATAACTGTAAAAATATTACCTGTGCCTTTCAAACCTACACAGATGTTCCTTGGTATGTATTTTATTGAAAAAAAAAGTACTAGAGTATTCAGATAAGTGTCAGAAAAATAATTTGTAGAGAATCATGTTTATGAATTGTTCAGTGATAGAGTAATATATTTTTTAAATGTTATAAGTATGCCTAAAAAGTCTTCTCTATAAAAGTAAAATTTATTCGTATTATCATAAAACAACTATTTATTTTTAGCCCAATATGTGCAAAGCAATGTATTAGAGCCAAAGAATAAAATTATCAAATTGGGTTTTTAACTTCATCAAATATATACATATCTGTGTAAGTATTAGCTAGAGTTTTTTGTTTGTTTGTTTGTTTTTGTTTTTCCTTTTTTCCCCCTCTGCAGGGGTAGGGGGGGAACAGCATAGCATCTAGTCTCATGACTTTAGGTGGTCATAGTTCCCAAATTTAAATCCACGGGCTAGGCATTAGCACTGAAATCGAGATAGTCTACTTGGCATTCCACTCGAATATCTAATTGGGATCACAAACTCAATGTTTCTAAAATAAATTGTGATTTTTATCTACTAAAACTTGCTCTTCTTTCCCTGCCTTTATATTCCAGTAAATTCTTCTATGTGCTTATTTCCTTTCTTTTCCTGATTTTCTACAACCAACAGTTAGATAACCCTGCTACCTCTCACATACATCCTTCTTTTTTTTTTTTTTTTTTTTTTTTTGAGGCTGAGTCTCACTCTGTCGCCCAGGCTGGAGTGCAGTGGCGCCATTTCAGCTCACTGCAACTCCACCTCCCGGGTTCAAGCGATTCTCCAGCCTAAGCCTCCTGAGTAGCTGGGACTAGAGGTGTGCCACCAAATCTGGCTAGTTTTTGTAAAGAGTCATGGCTACATATTACAGGAGCACCACCACATCTGGCTAATTTTAGTAGAGATGGGGTTTCACTGTCTTGGCCAAGCTTGTGTCAAACTCCTGACCTCATGATCCACCTACCTGGGCCTCCCAGAGTGGTGGGATTACAGGTGTAAGCCCTGCCTCTCTCACATACATCTCTAATTTGTCCATGTATTTCCTTTTCCATTGCTTCCATCTGATCAAAAACATCATCCTTTACTTGGACTATTGTAATTTCCTTACTGATCTCTTATTTTCCACCCTTGCTTCTACCTCTCAAAATCTTTTAAACTCACAGAAGAGCCAGAATGATCTTATTAAAATGTATATGTGTTAAGAAGATCAAAATGTAAACCAAATTATGTCACTGTGTTAAATCCTTCAGTGGTTTCTAATTACATATTGAACAAAATTCAAATATTTTATTGTGAGTACAGATACCTGGATTACCTGTTATCTTCTCATTTCTTTTACTTCAGCTCCTTTTCCTCTCCCCCAGAGCACTGAGAGCTAATTCTAGTGAATTTTCTTTGACTGTGCCATCATTGTAAAGCCTTTGTACTTATTCCTTTAAATTTCTCTCCCAGCACATGTGTCGTATAATGGCCCTCCTTGGTTATTTGTTATAGAATTTACACCAATCTGTAATTATCTCCTTTATTATTTCTTTATTTCTCCTGTGTCTCTTTATTAGATTGCAGGATCCAGGAAGGTAGGAACCTGGCTGCCTTTATTACTACTGTAAGCATATAGAATAGGACCAGACAAAAACTGTATAAATGTTTTTTGATTAAAAGAATACAGTATTCCAAATACTTCCATTACTCTTGATTCTCTTTCAGTGTTTATTAACAGTGTATATGTATCTATACTTGGCTACATAATTGCAATCACAACAAATATTGTAAGCAGTATATAGAACCTTATTAACATGATATTTTACATAAATGTTCACGGTAGGAACTTAGTTCAGTTCCATTTAACAAATATGTATTGCACATGTATTGTATATCAGGCTCTGTGTTAGGCACTGGTAACACAGAGATTAATACAGTATGGTTCAGTGAAATATTATTACTGACTGTAGTTCTGGAAGGATCATAGGTGATTTTTATTTTATTCATCTGTTCTGTGTTTACTCTTCATAATTTATTAGTTCTTTATATTTTGTGATAAAATATTTTTGTGTTTACTTATTCTAAAAGAAATACTACATGTATGACATGAAAATTCAATAGATGTGTATGTAAGAGAACATCAAAAGTCTTTACACATATTCTGCATCAATCAAATAGCATTATTTTTAGTTTTATTCCATGAAAGCCAATTATAACTACTGCTATATAGTCAGTTGTTAACTCATCAGTATGCCAGGGATATCTTTTCGTGTTTATACACATATTTATAATCTGACCTTAATTATAGCTGTATAATAGTCTCTTATTAATCACTTAATTATTTAATCTATCTTTTGTTGTTAAAATTTTGCAAAAACAGAAAGGTAAACCAAATTTGAACACTCATCAAATTACTTATGTTAGATGAATTTTATACCTTTGGTTATCTCTTTTTTAAAATCCTTTTTATGCAGTACGTTTCTTTAAATAAAAAACACACTTCTATTGAACCTATACTTATCTGTTATAATTACATGTGTGTTTGATATTAGTTTCTCTATCATTTTCTTTTTTTTTTTTAATTATACTTTAAGTTCTAGGGTACATGTGCATAACGTGCAGGTTTGTTACATATGTATACTTGTGCCATGTTGGTATGCTGCACCCGTTTTGCTTTCTTGCTTTTTCCTTCTTCCTATTTTTTTCCCAAATTGATAATTTTTTTCTATAGTTTTTCTCTCTTTATAACTTTTTCTCTATTGCATTCATTTTCAAGCATGGTGCTAGAATTTCCTGCACTGTTTTTATCTAAAAGTTACTCTGAGGCCGGGTGCAGTGGCTCAAGCCTCTAATCCCAGCACTTTGGGAGGCCAAGATGGGCAGATCACGAGGTCAGGAGATCAAGACCATCCTGGCTAACACGTTGAAACCCCGTCTCTACTAAAAAAAAAATACAAAAAACCTAGCCGGGCGAGGTGGTGGGCACCTGTAGTCCCAGCTACTCGGGAGACTGAGGCAGGAGAATGGCGTAAACCCGTGAGGCGGAGCTTGCAGTGAGCTGAGATCCGGCCACTGCACTCCAGCCTGGGCGATAGAGCAAGACTCCATCTCAAAAAAAAAAAAAAAAAGTTACTCTGATAGTTCATTTTATACTACAGCCTACTCTGGATAATTTAATTTAACAATTTAATTTAATTTCTTGAATCACACTGATAATACAAATTAAACTATGCTATGAACTTAATTATATCCCCCTCTCTCCCAAATTCATATGTGAGGCCATAATCCCCAATATGATGCTATCTGAAGATGAGTCATTTAGAAGTTAGTGTCATAGGAGGTCATGAGGGTGGAGTCTTCATGATGTAATTAGTAGATTTATTTTAAAAAATAGAGACCTCTTTGTCACTTTCTCTCACCACTTTCTGTCTCCCCCTCCCCAACCTGCCACTTGAAACAAAGTGAGAAGGTGGCTGTCTGCAAGCCAGGAAGAAGGTCCTCACCAGGAAACAAATTTTGGAGTTGAACAAGCCTCCAGAATTGTGAGAAAATAAATTTCTGTTAAGTCATGCAGTCTATAGTATTCTGTTATGGTAGCCTGAGCTGTCTAAGACAAATTATTAATGTAATCTTTTGCATTTGGCATCAACTTCCTTTCCCTGGGGACCACAACCTCTGTACTGAATCAGAGGACCTCAACCTCTGTACTGAATCAACCTCTGTACTGAATCTACTTATGCTTGCATGTGATAATCTACATCAGCAGTTCTCAATATGTGTTATGCTTCATAATTACATGCTGAGATTTTTATTTTCTAAAACTGTGCTTGCCTGACACACCTTGGCATGTCCCAAATCAGAATCAGGAAATCCAGAGAGGCCTATGATCCAGGGTATTTTAAGAAAACTTTTCAGGGAATTATTATATGTACCCTTGATTTAAAAAATAAAAACAAATGAGTCATATTGACATATTGATAGTTTGTTTGGACTCCTTCAGCAATTGGGTAGATCAATATTTCATTGATTTTCACGATCATCTGATCAATCCTCAGGAAGTGGCAATGAGCCTGGTTTAGTATTAAAGTTCAATCCATTCAATGAATAAATTGAATTGAATTTCCTGAATAAGCAACCTTGGGGGTAAAATGCTGCAGCTAGTCCTTTTGGTGGCCAGGTTCTTCTGTGGCCCTGCTGTGGTTTCTTAGAAGTGATTTCATTTGGTAAGAGCTATAAGTTATAAGTTGAAAGTAGGGTTATACTAAAAGCTTAGTGATTTAGTAGGGTTATACTAAAAGCTTATACTAAAACCTTAGTGATTTTCACTCCTGAGTGTTTTATCAAAACAAAACTAGTTAGAGATTTTTCCTCGTTTCATTTTCATACTAACAATATCAAGAACCTGTAATGTTAACTTCCTCACTTTACCTTTTGAAGTGCACTTGGCACACCAATATTCTTGTTTGTCCCTTTCCAATTTTCACACAATTCCCTGCCCAAAGCTCTTACTTTCAGAAACTTCTTCCCTTGGCTTGGGACAGAGTGGGAGGAAATTATTTACATATTTCTCTGAAAGTCCTTCCTTTTCCAGTATGACAACATAGGTATTTCAGCATTAATGGCCTTTTCTTTCAACTTGACTCCCTCTGCTTCACATATTACAGAAATTTCAGAAAGTTCCTGATTGTTTTCTTATTTTCATGAGGAAGAAATCTGTAGTCTCTTCTTGTCACCACTGGAGGGTGTCCAGGTTCTTGGCGTCTTGAAGAAAGAACTGGACAAAATGCACAAAGGAAGGAATGAAGAGATTTATCGAAAATGAAAGTACACTCCACAGTGTGGGAGTGGGCCCAAGCATAGGGACTCAAGGGCCCTGTTAAAGAATTTTAGGCAGTTTAAATATCCGCTAGAGAATTCCATTGGTCACTTGGGGCACATTCCATGTAAATGAAGAGGATAAAGTAAAGTTACAAAGTTATTTACTTGGCCTACACCCTATGGAGAGGATATTTCCTATCATAGCTGAAGTGTGAATTGGCCTTATGTTCCCTGCCTCCAGACCCTCTTTTCCTGCCTCATCTCCCCTCTGAGAGATGTGACCCCATAAATCTTTATAGGAGGCAGAGAAACCAATGGTCTTTTTTCTGTGTCTGCTTCATGCTGGCTTGGGGTGCAGTCCCTACCTACTGAGGATCATGGAACTCTCGCCCTGCTCTGTCTGGTGGAGGCAAGGTAGCTTCTTGATGGCCAGGGCTGGTGTCTTCACCTGGAACTGGCTGGAACCTTTGTTGCATGATTATGTGAAGCTTGATGGTCTCTAGGCAAGAGGAAATGAATTTGGTTAAAAGATTTATTGGGAACTTCATGGGGTGGATACCTATGCTATCAAAAATGTTTGTTACAAAAATTTGCAGGAGAAAAAAGTAAAACCTGGTTTGTTCTAGAACCGATGTCTTTCCTTAATGCACAAGCAACTCCATTTTGGTTTGGTTTGGTCTGTTGGGGCCTAGAGAATGAGCTTAATCCAAAACAATGGCCCCCAGAATTTTGTTTAGAAAAAAAAAACTCCCCCGTTTTGGTCAGGTTCTCACTCAGGTGAGAGTGTGACCAAAACTTAGGGCCTTAGTGCCATTCTCGGTTACCATAGTTTTGGGTTTCTTGTCTCAACACATCATTCACAGGTTAGTGTGTCCTCATGGTTGCACATTTCTTTTAGCTCCTGTCATTCCAGTTGAAAAGAGACCATATGACATTCTAGAGATGGCTGCATGCAAGCATTTAAAACCTTTGAGAAAATATAGTGCACTAGGGAGACTATTGCTATGACTACTGGGAGGATAATACCAAGAGTTTGGAGTATGCTGCTTACCCAAGTTTCCCACAAGCCAAACCACCTAAAATCAAATGGATCAAAGAATGAGCTAGATAAAGAGTTTGCTCACTTAACTAAGCAGTCTCTTTGTTAATCCCCTACCACTGAATTTCTATAATCTTCATTTGATGAATTTTTCCATAGGCTACAAGTGTTAGCAGCTGCACAGCTACTTCTTTGTTTAGCCAATTCTACTATAACTTTCACAAAATAATTTAAAATCTGTTGTGTAACTGTAGTCTTTACAGTAGAATTTGCTATAGACGTTATCATAGGAAATACATTTCTAATCATTGCCTCTTTTACTTTAAACCACGGAAAAAGGAACTAACAAATGATCCCTCTTAGAAGAGTGAAGGCCTTCTGGCAATGTTCTCTTTAACCCATGATGTGGGTTAAGAGGAGTCAACCAGTGTTTGTTTTTGACTGATTATGAGGCAACATACCTACCATTAAAGTTTCTTACCTACATTGGGCCTTCATCTTTAATCTATCAAAGTATAAGTTTATCCATGTATAAGGCTGGCTGTAACTCCTTCACAAATAAAAGTACACCCCATAAGTGCACATAACAGACCCCTTTTCCACTTGTATTGTTTATGGAGGCATAAGCAAGAGAAAATACTCAAAGATAAGAGTTTCATGATAGAAGTCTTCATCTGTCAACTTGGAAAAAGCTATTCACATTAAGGATTCCATCTTCTTCTTCGAAGAAATTTCCCTGGTTAGTACTACATTAAGGGTTCCAATGGGTGTACAGTTCTGAGAATGTAGAGGAACCCTTCTCATTTATGTGATTATAAACCCAAAGTTCAAGGTCCCAAAGTTTTTGTTGTAGTCTGGATGGCAAGGACTGTCTTTCACTGATGTTTTCAGAAGATCCAAACCATAAAAAGCTTTTTCACCTGGTGAAAATACACCGTTGCTTAATAATCTACTGTTACAACATCAGCATTCTTGCATGGGAAAACTTCTATTCAACCAGAAAACATGCATGGAAAATAACAATTGAATGAAATCCCTTTTAAAAAGGTTTAAATGGCCCATCAGGTGACCAAACGTACCTGAAGCTTTAATTGTTTTCCCAGACAATGAGACTAAACACTGATAATAAACTATTTTAGTAATTTGTAAGTCACTACACCATTGTATTCATTCTGGATCATTTTATCTTTTCTATAGTGAGTCATGGAATGCAGAACTTTTAATAATGAGAGCTTTAAGGACTTAGGAAGGACAAGACGGCCACCTGGTTCTCCATGAATCCATGCTTAATCAACATTAGACTTCTATGCTCTTAAATACCAGTTGTTTTTCCAAATAAGTGCATAGCACTGACAAGGAAATTTCGTTATTCCTGTGGTTTACAATACCATAATAACCATACTTAGACATTAGAATTTTAGAAATCCCATACAATTTTGGAACATATATTAGCATTATTCACAAAAATATAACCGAAAGAAGACTCAACTTCATTTTGGCAATCCCATGTACCTAAAAATGACAAACAATTCTCTTTACTTCTTTTCTGGATGTTTTCAGGAGCTCTCTGATCCATCCAAAAAGCCAGGCATTAGGAAAGAGAATTTTGAAACTGAAGTTTGATTTTGGAATTCCAGATTACCATAAATTATATATTTTGCCAAAATGATGACTCAGAAATTTTAACGAAGCAAAATCCTTTTATAACCTTTTACAGAAAAAAAAACACACAGTTTACTATTCGTACATACCTTGCATGTATAACTGTTTCTAGTAGTCACAATTGCATGTTACAAAGGCGACTCTTAGCAGTTTTAATTTTAACATAAAACCTGGAAAGTTATGTTCTGAAAAGGTTTGACTATTTCCAGCATAGCTAGAGAGGTGTGGCCAACTCCACATGTCCCCAGGCCTTACCTAGCTGGAAAGCAGGTAAGTTAAACAATTTTCAAAAGCCAAAGAAACAGTTTATGACCTTAAAGTATTTAGAACACCTAATATTTGAATGTAATTTAGACCACATGTTTACGTTTTGAAGACATTTGTATTTTACCAATAATCTTTAAAACTGTTTATTTCCCAAAAGATTACTCAAGTCACATGAACTAAATAAAAGACATTATGCTTTTCACTTTTCTGATAAAGTTTTTGATTTAAGCTCTTATTATTAAACAAATTAATGTAAAACTTTACAGAGGAGATAAACAGTGACTTTTACCTTTTATTTAACCAGTTTGCATAGAGAGAAAGAGGCCAGAGACTGGCTGGTAAGAAATTCTTACCCTTTTGCTGGCATGCCATGTTCCTGGGTTCTCTCTCCCTGAACAGCCCCAGTGACCCTGCTTGACTGTATCAAACAAACACATTGCCATGAATTAAGAATATTCACAAATAGTTTACAAATTTTGGACCAATTAGGCAGAGAGAGAGAAATATGACTCAGATTCCATTTATGAAAGTATGCTCAATACACTGAAATTATCAGGAAACCTAAAATCCAAAGTGAGTTTAAAGTTAAAAGTCTGGTGTGCTCTATCAGTTCTTGTGAGCCAAACAAAGGTAGCCTAGGAATTTAAGATAAATGAAGAGTAAACAGCAAACAAATGAAAACTAGAAGCTAAAAAAAATAAACAGGAAACCAACCCTAAGTTTTTCTACATAATTTACCCTGAAGGCTACAGTGTTACCTAGGGTCTCAGAAAACCCACATAAGTATTTTATTCCTAATACACAATTTGATATCCTTAAGTTCACCAATATTATCATATATTCTGTACAATCAAGAAATTCACTTCAGGCACATGACCAATAAGTACTCTAAAGACACTATCCACACAAAACAGCAAATATAGTGTGAAGCAATGCAAGCACGTATATGAAATTTGGCCTCAAATTTTAAAGCTTCATGCTTACCTCTATTAAAAAATGAACTGTCAAACTGCCAACACATTTCTTCTTTCTTTCTTTCTTCCTTTCTTTCTCTTTCTTTCTTTCTTTCCTTTCTCTCTTTCCTTTCTCTCTTTCTCTCTTTCTTTCCTTTCTTTCTTTCCTTCCTTTCTTTCTTTCTTTCTTTCTTTCTTTCTTTCTTTCTTTCTTTCTTTCTTTCTTTCTTTCTTTCTTTCCTTCTTTCCTTCCTTCCCTCCCTCCCTCCCTCCCTCCCTCCCTCCCTCCCTCCCTTCCTTCCTTCCTTCCTTCCTTCCTTCCTTCCTTCCTTCCTTCCTTCCTTCCTTCCTTTGTCTCTCTCTCTCTCTCTCTCTCTCTCTCTCTCTCTTTCTTTCATTTTATTTTTTTTTTGAGACTGAGTCTCGCTCTGTTACCCAGGGTGGAGTGCAGTGGCATGATCTTGGTTCATGGCAACCTCTGTCTCCCAGGTTCAAGCGATTATCCTACCTCAGCCTCCTGAGTAGCTGGGATTATGGGTGCCCGCCACCACGCCCGGATACTTCTTATTTTACTTTAATCAAGATTAAGAGCTTTAACTATGAAAGTGTTAATTAGCCAAATGTCTCCAATTCTCTATCAGGTTTTAAGAAATACTTTATTATTTAAACTTTTTCCACATCTTTCTCCCTTACTTAATAATTCCTAACTACACTGTTTCATAAGTAACCTTTGCAAATCTGTAATTTGAACCAACTTTTAGATAACTTCTGAATTAGACAAAATTATTCTTTCCTCACTAATAATATAACCTTTTATGGCACATTTTGTATACAGAACTTTTATCCTTAGAACTAGAATTTTTATCCTTAGTAAACCAAAACTTTAGTGAAACCCTAAAAAGCAAGAAATCCTGACCTATCAGATATGAGCATTTATAGATCAGAATAATTCCACAATTTTAGAAACATATTTCCCAAATCACAATCCTTTCTTAATTGGAAATGACCCAGATATTAAATGAGCATCAAAACTAAGTTTAAGATTTTAATTTACACAAAAAGTTAGCCTAAAATACTTATCGCATTCACTGTACTAAATTTTTACTGTTTGTTTTTTTTTTTTGGTAACAGAGTCTCACTCTGTGGCCCAGGCTGGAGTGCAGTGGCATGATCTTGACTCACTGTAACCTCTGCCTCCCAGGTTAAAGCGATTCTCCTGTCTCAGCCTCCAGAGTAGCTGAGATTACAGGCATGGTTCACCATGCCTGGCTTTTTGTACTTTTAATAAAGACAGAATTTCACCATCTTGGCCAGACTGTTCTTGAATTCCTGGCCTCAAGCAATCCACCCGCCTCAGCCTCCCAAAGTGCTGGGATTACAGTGTGAGCCACTGTGCCCAGCCTTAATTTTCACTTTTAGCAAGGGAGACATGAGCCATCAATCAACATATGTAAAATGAACATTGATTTGGTCTGGAAAAGCAGGACAACTCAGTTATGGAGGGAGTTTGGGGGCTTTCAGATCACAGGTAGGTGGGAGACAAACCGTTGCATTCTTTTGAGTTTCTGATTAGTCTGTTCAAAGAAAGTGATCAGATATGCATTTATCTCAGTGAGACTTTGAATGAAACAGGAGGCAAGCTCACCCCAAGCAGTTCTCAGCTTGAAATTAACACTGACATTTAAAAATATCTAGCAAAGACAAACATAAAATTCAGACAAAATGTATGCTGACAATTCTAAAGGCACTTCTATTTTTATTCCACCAATAATTTTAAAGCTAGCTTGTTCAGTAAAGTTGTACTTTAAGTCACGTGAACTTGAAAAATGCTTAGACTTATTTTACTTATAAGCCAATTTGGTAGACACAGCATGTAATAATAAGTGTACATACAAATAAACACATCTAGACATGCATACACACACATAAACGAAGATCCAATAGCTTGGATCCTCAGCTATGAGACAGCAATACAAGCTTGCCAGTTTTACTTTGCCCCAATAGATAATCCAATGAAGGCTGTGAACCAAAATTTCGGGTAAAGCAGTCTCCATGGCAGTTTGATTTTTTTTGTTTGTTTGTTTGTTTGGTAGAATTTTATTATAAAGCCTATAGAGTAAATGTTCAATAGGAGTTTAAAGAATTAGGTGGTAGAGTGTTAAAATAACAAAACCATATCACATGGGGAAATTACATTAAAAATTTAGTATTCATATTACTAATCAATAATGTCACATCGATTGTTTACTCTTAAATGTAAATCAAAACTAACTTTCAAAAATGCAATTCAGCAATTCATTCATTATTCTTTTTTTTTTTAAGTTATAAAAGTGTTTTATTCTCCCCTTTACAAATGACAGCACTGAGGCTTTGAAGGAGTGTTATGACTGGTTCTTGGTTGCTGACTAAATAAATGGTAGGGCAAGGATTAAGACTTGGTTTTTCTGATCTTAATTAAAATGTTTTTTAGTATGTGTGCATTTTGAAAATTCATGCTTGTTTCTGAGATTTGGGTGTGCAGACAGGCCCGATTCATTTTGAGTATGTCTGCTTTTTATGAAAGTAGAAAGGACTAATTTGGGTACTAGTTTCTTTTCTAAGCTGTTCTCAACTAAACTTAAATGTATACATTATTAAGCAATTACACAAAAATTAACCTACAAGGGTAACTCCTTTTGATGTCATTCATAAGAAAGATTTCTGGCCATTTTCCCATTGTGATGTTGTAATTTATGTTTTATTTTTTGTTGTTTTGTTTTGTTTTTTATTACACTCTAAGTTTTAGGGTACATGTGAACAATGTGAAGGTTTGTTACATATGTATACATGTGCCATGTTGGTGTGCTGCACCCATTAACTCATCATTTACATTAGGTATATCTCCTAGTGCTATCCCTCCCCCCTCCCCCCACCCCACAATAGGCCCCAGTGTGTGATGTTCCCCTTCCTGCGTCCAAGTGATCTCATTGTTCATTTCCTACCTATGAGTGAGAACATGTGGTGTTTGGTTTTCTGTTCTTGCGATAGTTTGCTAAGAATGATAGTTTTTTAAAGGCCAAACCTCCCCAGACTCCAAAGAGCATTGGGACCAAACAGTACCAAAAAAGGATGTCACATGTTAACCAGGCCCCTTGCTTAGGACAGCAGCACAAGAGCCTGGATACATGCAATGCCATCCCACTACCGAGTAGACCATAAACTCCGGATTCAAAACAATATTGGGGCCAAAAAGTATTGCAATGATGAGAGAAAATTTTAAGGAGGGTTTAATACTTTTAATACTAGACCCCAGAACCTTTGCTAAGAGCATCTCTTTGGAGGGGTTGAGGTACACTGGATCCTCTCAAGTGTCCTCTTGTGGGGTCCAATCGTAGAGTGTCAGAAGTCTCTGACTTTAGGTGGGCACTGGTGCCACTTTACATGCTTTCCCTCTAGAGCCTACAGTAAGTTTTCCTTTGGTACCTGGGCGTAATTCCCAACTTTCATCATTCTTATAATTTGATAAGGTCACACTTTCCCATGCTTCCCATTCCATGAACTTTAATGATAGGAACTGCAGTTTGGGTGGATTTATTTTGCCCTTAGCCAGCTGAATAGGGGAAAGGAAGAATTTAGCATAAAATAAGAAAGTATAAGTAGCCTGAAAAATGTGGAAATTTGCTTTGAGCTGCACCACATGTAGGGATCAGTGACCAAGGGCAGAAAAGATTAAAAACAAAACAAAAAAAAAGAGTCCTTCCCACTCTGGGCAGGGCAATTATTTCCATTCATTCCTAGGCCTTCAGGGAATATCAGGTAGGGACCCCAGCCAATTGCCCTCAATTTCCAAGGAGCTACTAGGAAACAGCTGCTGAAAGGCTGAAAAAGAGAGGACAAAAATGAAAAAGACCCAGGTCCCTTAAGTGAGCTGGGCGGTGGCAGTTAGGCTTCTTCCCATGGAAACCCCTTAGTTTCACCGGCCATGGCCAGAAACCTCCAGTTGCTTCCATGTTTAGGCGCTTCCCACCAAGGGTCCTGAGTTAGAAAGGATAGAGAGAGAGAGAGAGAGAGAGAGAGAGAGAGAGAGAGAGAGAGAGAGAGAGATTCCCCAGTATGAAGCAAAAGGGAAAAGGAGACAGGAGAAAAATAAGTTCCAAACTTAGGGCTTGCCTCTTCCTCCTGGCTGGATCACTAAAGTATGTGACCAGGGTAGGGTGTCCAGGTTCTTGGTGTCTTGAAGAAAGAATTGGACAAAATGCACAAAGATAAGGAAGGAATGAAGGGATTTATCAAAAATGAAAGTACACTCCACAGTGTGGGAGTTGGCCCCAGCATAGGAGCTCAAGGGTCCTGTTAAAGAATTTTGGGGAGTTTAAATACCCTCTAGAGGATTCCATTGGTTACTTGGAGTAAGCCCTATATAAATGAAGAAGATGAAGTAAAGTTACAAAGTCATTTATTTGGCTTACACCCTATAGAGAGGATATTTCCTGTCATAGCTGAAGTGTGAATTGGCCTTATGTTCCCTGCCTCCGGACCCCATTTTCCTGCCTCATTCTCTTGAGGGACTTTCATTGTTCACAGTTACTATTTAATATTATGCAGAATCAATTTGCTTAGACATGTCTTATTGGCCATAACTTTTTTCATATTCAAAGTAATAAATATCACTTCTCAGAATATTTTGATAAAATAAGGGACAGAGGAAGTAGGGGACAAGTTCCATGGAGCACATTTCCCAAGGAGTATTTTATTGGGGAAATACTGTACATGAATAATTTTCTTTAGGACATATTACATATAAAAAATTGGCTCTCCTGAAAGATTGATGAGATTTACAGTGCTACTGCCAACATATAAGTATACCTAAATTATATACAATTTATCTTTATTATTTTAAATAGGTGAATAACAGTATCTATACATAACCTTATTGCTTTGGGCTGTTCAGTATCTTTCTCACTGTTCTAGTAATAGTCAGAGGTTTTGTAAAATCAGTATTTCCCTACTCTACATCCACATGGTTTGAGTAGGCCAACCTACCACAGGCTCTTCTCTAAACACGAAACATCGATCTAAAGACTAAAAATGACTCCAGCTGATTTATCCTGGTGGATGTACACTCGTTTCAGTACCAAGATCCCCAGAGTTGTATTACTCTTGGACTTTACTAAGCCTACTTCAGTAGCTTTTCCTTTGAATATATGAGCCCCTCCATATAATATCCAAACAATTCTTTATTTGCTTAAATTTCTGAGAGTAATTCCATTGTTGAAAGAAAATTACTGGCTTATGCAGTATTATTTTTATTAGCTCTTTATTTTTTATTTGTTAATGAGAACATGAGTTTCCTTTATACTTTGAACTAATCCACTTTGTTTACTCAACCCAACTAGCATATTTTGGGCATTCTATTAATTGTTTTGGGATAAAAACACTAGTGTGTCATAAATTCTGACTCAAAAAGCTTACAAAATATTTGTATAAACAGACATGTAAATATCTAAGAATAAGCTATACATTTCAATTGAACTTTTTTTTCTATTTTTCAAGTATAATTGGTCCATTAGATTAACATAGCTTAATACACTTTTTGCATTTGGATAATTGCTAATCTCTGTTATGTTTGTAAATATTTTCCTGATTTATTTGCTTTGCTTTTAATATTTATTTTCATTATATTTTATTGTATACATATACCAGAATATAATATATAGCCATCCTTCTGATTTATTTAAAATATTGTATCTATCCTTGTCATAAAAATGATTTTTGATTATTTTGTTAATATATATATATAATGTATTTATCCAGCATACATTATGACCTGTGATATCGGATCTATTTCACATTGTCCTCATTCTCATATTTAATTATACTAATATTTGCTTAATGAAACACTTCCTCATTGCTGATTTTATCTCTTCGCTTAAGCTAAGCATAAAAGTTTGAATTAATTTTTTGAAACGATTTTATCTCTTCGCTTAAGTTTAGCATAAAAGTTTGAATTAATTTTTTGAAACATTAATTTTTGGAAAACAGATTATTGTCTTTTCTGTTGAAATATAATACTGTACATGTTAGAGAAGTTAAATTTTTAATATACTTCAAAAATTTTGAAGGGTATGTCTACTGCCAATACCTTAAAAATAATAATAATAATAATAATTTTGGCTTGCATTTCCAGCAGGAGTTTCCTTTCTTTGATGCAAGTTTTATGAAATATATCACAAGAATGTTGAGTAGAAACGACTTGTCTATATATTAACTTAGGGGTGCTGTCAACCTTACTATATTTAGTCTTCCCAGCAAGGATCAAAACCTTATAATTATTCATGTCTTTATCTTTCTTAATTTTTTGAATAAATAGCCTAGCTTAAGTTAAATTAATCTCAAACCAATTCTATTCACCATTGTAAATAAAGCTCCTTTTATTTTCATGTTGCATGTTACTTGCATACAATAATATAAATGACTTTTAACTATTAATGGTATACATTCCAAAATTGCTTAATTAATTTATCACCTAAACCCATTTTTAGTTCTTTTCCTTATGCTTCTATTTATGCTAACTATAGAGATTTATATTTTTAATTTATCAATTAGTGTAATTTAAAATTACTTACAGGCCAGGCCCAATAGCTCATGCCTGTAATTCCAGTACTTCGGGAGCTCAAAGCAGGATGAATCACTTGAGCCCAGGAATTTGAGACCAGCCTGGCAACACAGTGAGACCTTGTCTCTACAAAACAAAACAAAACAAAAAATTAAAACCTAGGATTGCTTGAACCCAGGAGGACGAGGCTGCAATGAGCCATGATCCTGCCACTGCACTCCCACCTGGGTGAGAGGGCTAGACCCTGCCTCAAATAAAATAAAATAATATAATATAAAATAAAATAAAATATTACTTATTGATTTCTAAATCAGGAATGTGTCTTGGATTGAAGACTTTCCAATAAACTGCTTATATCCAATAAACTTCTTGAAAGCTTTTTAGTGTTAACATATTAATTGCAATGTATCCTAAGTGAAATGATAATTTCATTTCAAAAGTGAAAGTGAAACTTCAGGCTGGGCGCAGTGGCTTAGCCTGTAAGTCCAGCACTTTGGGAGGTCATGGCAGGCAGATCACTTTAAGTCAAGAGTTCGAGACCAGCCTGGCCAACATGACAAAACCCTGTTTCTAGTAAAAATACAAAAAAATATTCAGTCGTGGTGGCACAGGCCTGTAGTTCCAGCTACTCTCCTTGAACCCACAAGGTGGAGGTTGCAGTGAGCCAAGATCACGCTATTGCACTTCAATCAGGGTGAGAGAGTGAGACTCTGTCTCAAAAAACAAAAACAAAAACAGAAAGTGATATTGAAACTTCACTTTTTCTGAACATTATATTTTATACCTGAATTTTCTCTACTCTGTCCTCACCATTTTCTTTGTCGTCTAGGTTGAAATTCTGAGAAATTTCTTGTTTAGTTCTAAGTCCACATTTCATATAGCTAATTATTTGCTAAGTCTTAAGGATTCTTTCTTTACAGTGTTTTTCCACATATACCTTCATGTTTAACTGTAAACTCTTTTATTTAGAGACTGCAGCAGTTATTTTGAACTAATTTCCATTCTCCTTTAATCTCCGTGCTACATTTCATCCTAGATATATGACAGGTTAATCTCATTTTCACTTCACAACTCTTATGCTCAAAGGTCTTTAATAACTCCTTACTAATTTCTAGTTTTGGTTTAAACCCTCTGCCAAGGAACTCCTAAAACATGTTCCCAAATAATCATTCCAACCTTTTCTCTCAGTGGTACTTTTACACATATCCTGAGCTGCAATTATATTTAACCAATCACTTTTCTTCCTGTCCAGGAAATTTGAACAGAAGTCTTAAATGTTCCTGAACTGTTAATATCCTTACAAAAAGCACACAGACACTCCTCAAATATTTCTGTGGTTTTCCCTGCAGACTTTGCTATAGCAGTTGATCAATGGATGTCAAAGACATCTTTGAAAGACAGAAGAACTGACCCTTCTTTTTACATTTCTTTTTTAAAAAACTAGCTCCACCATACCTGGATTCTGCCCATATTGAGGACAACATTATCGAATAATCTATATGGAATACACAATACCATTGGAAATATTTCCTCCCTAAGCAGAGGACTGAAGCACTTTTCAAGTAAATAGCTCTTACCTATATCAGCATTTCATTGTATCCATCAAGACATCTAGAACAGCCTATATTCTCTTTAAAAATAAGAAGTGATTTTATAAATGAGTATCCTAAGCAGAAATAGAGAGTATTACCTTAATTATGCTATACTTAAAACAAGTCCAACCTTCAGTCTGCAAATTCTACAGAAATAACATAATTTTATCCCACAAAATAGTTGACTGTAAGTCAACACAAAGCTTCCCTTTTGCGAATGCATTTTAGTATTCCAAGAAACAGGAAAGAAAAAGCATTCACCAGAAACTCCCAGGTACAATATCTGGGATGTGTGCTCACTGTGGCAAAGATACAGACACCCCATTTAAACCCTAATTTTTTGTTGTGAATCAGTTGTGGGCTGGTAGCTGGAAGACAGGTTCACTATATATACTTCCATGTTTTGCTTTCCCTAATATAGGTGCTGAACGACGACAGGTCAAGTCTGGACATGGGCCAACTTTATTCCAGACAACTTCCCAGAAAAGTTGGAAATAAAGACCTGGGACATAAATTGGAATCTGAATTAACAATCTCATGGGACAGAGTGGTAGCCTGGTACAGGGGTCTGAACACATCCGAAGAAATATATATAAATAGAGGAATTTTAAACCAGCAAACAATCACTGACATGAGAAAAGAGATTAAACTCATTTTAGACATACCAAGTCTCAATAAGATTTACTACACATATGTCTTTTCTAAATAAGTTACTACCAGATATCATGCTGCATGTTAAGTAAGGAAATCAAAGCAGAGGAAAAAAATAGGATGTGGAAAACAGTGCATCTTCACTAACATCCTAGTGCATAAAAGTCCCAAAGCCCAGTTTTATACAGAAGAATTAAAATGGTCTTCAATACTTTTATTGTTCATCATAATCATTTGTACAAATATTTGTACAATATTTATTGTCCACTTTACTAAATTCAAGGTGCTGTTTAACATATGCTAACTCATTAAATACACACACATTCCTATAAATTGGATACAGTTGAGACGAAGTTGCTTGCCCAAGGAAAACTATAAGCAGGGACCAGGCCACCCACACTGGCAGTGTAATTCCAAAGACTCAGTATCATTCAGTAGCCAGTTATTATATTAATTTGTCAAAAATCACCTGGGTGTACATAAGTGCCCCAAAAAAGGAACACTAAAGTAAAATAAAATCATCTGAATCTAGTATTAAAACTATATATCATATAACTTTGGTTTGGCAAACTAGAAAAAATGGTCATTACCTTGAAATACTTTACTTATCCAACTACACAAACTGGTTATCCATGAAAAAAAATTCTCATTGAATTATTAAGTCCCCTGTTTGTCCAAACCTTGAAACGTCAACATTATGCAGTTTTCAGGTCCAATCTGCAGAACTGCATTGTAAGTTTTATTATGCTTTGTTTTACTACGTCAATCACCAAATAATCTCCTTTGGGTACATTTAAGCAGAGACCTACCTTATAATATTTATTACAGTAAATTTATATCTATAGTGAAACACCACTCATAATGGAACAATTATTTATCATTTTCATTGATTCAATATAAAGTTATAGCTAATAAAACATGTGAGTTTTACTATATGTTGCTTTATCTTAAAAGTTATTTTTGCAGGGTGCGGTGGCTCATGCCTGTAATCCCAGCACTTTGGGAGGCCAAGGTGGGCAGATCACAAGTTGAGGAGTTGGAGACCAACTTGACCAACATGGTGAAAACCTGTCTCTACTAAAAATACAAAAATTAGCTGTGCATGGTGGCATACGCCTGTAGTCCCAGCTACTCAGGAGGCTGAGGCAAGAGAATAGATTGAACCCTGGAGGCGGAGGTTGCAGTGAGCTGAGATTGCGCCACTGCACTCCAGCCTGGGAGACAGAGCAAGACTCTGTCTCAAAAAAAAAAACGAAAAGACAAAAAAACAAAAAAGGAGTTATTTTTATAAAGTAAACATGGTTGTTTTATACAAAATTTATTCATAGTCTATTATATTTTGCAAATAAATTAAGTGGCTCATGCCCATTCTTAAGTTATAACATCAATACTAAGTAATTAAGAGTGAATAGCTAAGGAAATTGGAATAAATATAAAAGTGAAAGTAGAGCATATTTTTAAAGGTACTGTATGACAGAATTATTTGTATTTGTCAGGATTCTCTTAATTGTTAACAGAAAAGCAGCTCAAGCTACGTTAATTATAAATGAGAGTTGCTATAGAACATCAAGGTAGCTCAGACTAAAGAAGCTGTCATTATGAAACATGAAGATGAGAGCAACTCTGAAGTCATCAGTCACTGGATCGAGAGACAGGAACAGTTTTAAGATTATCTACATTCATATTTTTTCCTCTTTCATTTAAAAAATTATTATTAATTGACAAATAATAATTGTATATTGTTATGGGGTACAATGTGATTTTTGTTCTATTGTATTCATTGAAGAAGTTTAATCAAGCTAATTAACATCCTATCACCTAATTAATTTGTCATTTTTTTGAGGTGAGAATATTAAAAATTTATACTTTCAGTAATTTTGAAATATACAATATATTATAATTAACTGTGGTCACTGTGTTGTGCAATAGATCACTCAAACTTATTCCTGTAGTCTAACTGAGACTTTCAACATTTTGTTAAACATTTTCTCTCTCCCCATCCCTCCTCCTTCCCTGACCTGCCTCTAGTAACCCTTCTGTTCTGTTTTCATGAGATTGATTTTCTTAGATGATATATGTAAATAAGATCATACAATATTTTTCTTTCTGTACCTGACTTATTTAATTTATCATAATGTCCTCCAGTTCCATCCATGTTGTTACAAATTATGGCATTTCCTTCTGTTTTAAGTCAGTATAATACTTCATTGTATATACAATATCACATTTTCTTTATTCATCTATTGATGGTTACTTAGGACACTTCCATATCTTAGCAATTGTAAATAATGCTGAAATAAGTATAATAATGCAGTTATCTATTCAACATACTAATTTCAGTTCCTTTCACTGCATACTCAGAGATGAGATTGCTGGATCATATGGTAATCTTATTTTTAGTTTTCTGAGAAATCTCCATAATACCAAAATAGCTGTACTAAGTTACATTTCCACCAACAGTGTACAAGAGTTCCCTATTTTCCACATCCTTGCTGACACTTGGTATCATTTGTCATTTTTCTAATAGCAATTCTAACAGATGTGAGTTGGTATCTCATTGTGGTTTTAATTTGCATTTCCCTGACTATTGGAGATATTGTGCATTTTCTCATATATCCGTTGGCCATTTCTCAATTTTTTTGAAAGATGTCTGTTCGGGTCCTTTGCCAACTTTTTAATTGGGTTATTTGTTTCTTTGCTGTTGAGTTGTTTGAGTTCCTCATGTGTTTTAGATATTAGCCCCTTGTTAAATGTATGCTTTGTAAATATTTTCTCCCAATTTGTGTATTGTCTCTTTATTCTCTTTTATTGATTTTTTTCCTATGGCTATAGTGATTTCCTTGTAATAGGAGAATGGTTTTAGTTGGCCAAGAGTTTATAAACTCATAAATGAACAAATAGAAAGCAAAGGTTATTTCCTTACAGGACAAATTAAAATTAGAGAAAGACTCTGGCTCAGGTTGTGTCATACAGCCAGTCATAAATCCATCAGTATGGCTGTGGGGGTAAAATGCTAATATTAGCTACTTTGGGTCAGATATTTCAGTAATTTCCCCTGGTGTCTCATGACCTACCCACACATCCCATTCCCTTGCTGGCTCTGATTTCAGCTGCAGCATCATTAGACAGTGCTTTGAAAGTTCAGACTTATTCTGGAACTATTCCACCTCAACCTAAATCCAGCTGTTATTATGCTTTCATTCTCAGGGACTTCATGAAGCCATAAGAGCCCATGTACCTAAGAAGCCAGGTAAGATAGGGAAGTCAATGCTCCAGAGAGCAATCCTCCATCAATGGAGAATGGGAACTGGGGAAGGGGAGCTTTGGATAATTCTGAGAAGCCCTAGTTTCCACAGTGGTAACCAGATTAATAATGCACCTCTATGTTGATCTTTCCCTGTATCATTCTTGCCATTCCCTCATTCTGGCTTCATGATAATGTCCCAAATAAACTATCCTTTCCCAGTTCTTATCTCAGGCTCTGCTTTCAAGGGAGTTCAAACTAAGATGCCATCACTTTATCAATTGTTTTATCCAGGAAATTTGTTTTCTCTTATTTTTTCTTCTAATCAATGATTTTAAATTTTTAAAAAATGCTTGTTCCCCTTTATTCACCAACTTTAAATTTTGGTATAGTTTCCACATCTTCTCTATCTATGCTGTCTGAATAAAATATATGCACTACCATGTCTTTAAAAATCATCTGTAAATTTGGTGATTACAAATTTATATTTCCAATTGAGACTTATTCCTTGTATTAGACTTTTTATCCAAATGACTACTAAAATTGCTTGGCAGTCTATTAGGCATCTCAGAATTAGCATGTCCAAAGAAAAACTCTCCACACTCCTTCCAAACCTGCTCTTTTCACAGTCTCCCCAACTCAATATATGCCAACTCCATTATACTGGTTGTTCAGGCTCCAAAGCTGGTGTGATTCTTGAAACATCTTTCTTTCACTTTCTACATCTAATCAATCACCACATTTCAAAATATACCCAAATCCAATTACATCTTACTACCTTTACTTCTAGCAGTTTGGAGAATTTCGGTAGTATCTTAAGTGATCTCCGTTCTCCACCATTGCACTTCTAAAGACTCTTCTCCAAACAGCACTGAGAATGATCCTTAGAAACATAAATCAAATGTTAACACGATTGTTCAACACCTTCCAGCAGTTTACTATAGCATTCAAAGAAAAAGCTAAAGTCTTCATAAAACTATACATAATCTGATAGTTTTTCTTCTGTTACTGTCACCTACCTCACTTCATTCTAGCCACATTGACTTCCTTGCTTTACTTGAATAAGCCAAGGATATTTTCCCAAAAATCCCCACAGTTCAAACCTTTTCTTCCTATAGGTTCCTACTCGTGTCACCTAATCAGAGAGGACTTTCATGAATACCATGTATAACATATTCCTTTAACCTCTTTAGTAAATGTTATTGTACCAAATACCAGTTGAAAAATACATTTTGTGTTTGTTTGTTGTCTGTTTTTTCTCTCTAGATTTTAAGTTTTATGAGGGGAAGGAATTTTCCACTTTTTCTTACCTCTGTAGTTACAAGACCTCCAAGAGAGCTTGACATGTACTAAGCTCTCAACTTATATTTGTTAAGTGAATGGAAGAAGATGGATGAAAGTAGATAGCTCTAGTTCAGTTCATGTGACTGAATCAGTGAGTCAGAAGGGAGGAAAGGAAGTGCTACTAAATGAAACCTGAAACATGAGTAATTTGGGTAATTATTGATAACCAATGGGAGCAGAGTGGTGCCCTCCCCTTCCCCACTGGAATACATTATAGCCCTTTATTGTTACTAGAATTGAGTTACAAATGTGAATCTATGTTTTGCAGGGACAAGCACACACACACACACACACAAAATTCACAATGTCAGTGGGGTAAAATATATGAAAGTCTTGTGAAAACACATCAAATTTTGGCTTAAAAATGGAGAAAATTTTTTCTTTAGATCTCAAAAAAGAGGATATTATGTAAAACACAGCCTCAAAAATATAATTACAGTAAATACAGCAATATTGCTTTTTTATTTATTATGCCTATGGTTTTATATGTAACAAGAATGCAATGTTTTCAAGATTTTTTTATTGTTTTTGATGTTTTTTAAAAAAATGTGTTCTTGATAATTCATCTGAATTAAAAATTGATCATTTGATAGACAAATATTAAAGAGGAAACCCAGTGGTTAATGACAATTGAATGTACTACAGAATCTATTATAACTTTCAAAAATTGTAATTTAAAAATAAATCTTCTTTTATAGTATCTTTATATTCCCCACATCAAAATACTGCAATCAACCCCTTGTATCATTATGAAAACTGGATTAAAATCCATTCATCTTTTTTATTACAATTCTGAAGTGTTTCTCAAATCAAGGAAAATTTAATAAATCGTTTCAGGACTTAATAAAAGAACAGAAGATTTATATATGTAATAAAAAATGCATTTAGTTCCAATGGTTTTATTTAATTTGTTTTCATATGTCTTCTTATTGCCTATTAGATATCATTTTGTTTCTCAAAATCCAGAGTGGAAATCACTTCTAAAATAATTTGTATGGAAAAAAATAGAGATTACTCAGGTATTCTACATGTCTCTCCTTTAAAAAATGTGGGATATTTGAGAGTAGCTTGCACAATCAGAGGACATCAGGGGAAAGTCTTATTGGTTTTGAAACTTCAGATCAATTTTGTGATTTTAACACTGTTTTTTCATAACTCATACACATTTCCTCTAGAGAGTTTCAGAGAATGAAGAAGAGTTAAAATTAAGCATTTTGAAACGCATTTGAAATTCATTTCTGTAGCTAAACTACAGAATCCAAGTCTCCGCTTCTTTTTGTTTTCAATAGCAAAGAGGCTACCTTACTGATGAATATTTCATAGCATGTCAAATTTTGTGGTAATCCTTCTTTTCTCAAGGAGAAATAAGTGTAGGTCTCATTTAAAAGCTCTTTTGAGTATTTATAGCTCATCAATTAAGAATTAAGAGCAATTAAAAAGGAATCTGTAAGGTTAACCATTTGCTGATAATTAGAATGTGCTTATTCCGAATATAAGCATCTGAGGATTTGAATAATGGGGGTGGCTTTGTTTCCTGAAGATAATATTGAATGATGATGGTAAAATTAATTTCCTTTAACAAAGTATGCCCTTCCTTTGAGTACCAGAAGAGAGGTTTTAAAACTGATATGGAGCACAAAATAAATGAGAAGTCAGCACTGGCATAAGCTTTCTTAAGCCACATGAGTGCTTCATTACAGCACTTACCAAGGGCACTATGCAATGACTACCCCAGAGCAGACTAGTAACCTTTACTTTTGACTCTCTCTCATTTAACTAATTATGTGACCTTGTGCAAACTCCTTAACCCTTTGGAGTCTCATTTTTTTATTTTTGTAAAATACCAGGAACTGGCACCAACAAGCTCTGTTCTGGTTTAATACCATCCTTTGTTTCAGAAATAATATACATGAAGTTTTTCTATTGTGTTTAATATGTAAAATATATACAAAATCGTACATTATTGTGAACATGAATGGTTTACACATATTCTAAGCTCAAATCATCATAGGACATGTTGGGCTTCTCAAAATATAAATATTCATAATAAACCCTAAAACTCATGAATCTAACAAATAAAACAATACTTTAATAAATTATAGAATTTCTTTATTTTTCATTAATATCTACATACCGTAGTATCAAGATGGCAAAATAAAATCTAAAATAGCTGGGCCATATGATGCCTTATCTCCTGATAATAAATATGCTTTGAATTTAGCACTGTTCATATTATTTAAATATGCCTTTCTTTACCTGCAAATTTTACATCTGACAGAACACATAATTTTTCCCTAATATGTATATCTGCCTTTTCCTAAAGTCAATCTTAAGTCAGAGTTTATGTATTAACTTCACAACTGCCTGCTTTGTCGTATCGTTCCATTCTTGACAGCTCATAAATATAGCCCAGTGGTAGGTTCAGACTGCAATTATTCAATTTGTTTAAATTAGCTGCACAAATAAAATCTACTGGAACATAGAAAAACCTTTCCATCACTATATCAGTGTGCTCTGATGATCAGTGTGCTCTGATGATCAGGACTTAAAAAAAGGTATAAGAAATAAATGAAATGATATTGTAGCAAAAGAAGAATTATACATCTTTTAATTCAATCAAGTTCTCAATTTGAGTTCCCAGTATGATAGGAAATAAATGCTGGTTAGAGAACCAGATGGACAAACAGTTTGAAAAACATGTTAAATAAAACATGTCTACCAGTGTTTGCTAGTATTTACATGTCTAGTCTTCAACAACTATAAATTAAACTTTATCTTTTCCAATATTAGTCTTTAACTTAATACCTTTTCATAACCAAGTTATTTCTCTACTTTAAATATTGTACCATATTAAAATGCACAAATTCTATCATTACCTCAGTCCCATTCAGCACAAGGAATTTTTCCCAGTATTTTTTCAAACAGCAGTGAACAAAACAAGACAAAAATACCCTGCTTCACATGTGAGGGTGAGGGCAACAGACAACCTAAAATAACCAAGACAGCCTTACCATTCTCCTTAGCTTGACTAAACTTTAGACAGTCTTTTTCCCAGTATTTTTTCAAACAGCAGTGAACAAAACAAGACAAAAATACCCTGCTTCACATGTGAGGGTGAGGGCAACAGACAACCTAAAATAACCAAGACAGCCTTACCATTCTCCTTAGCTTGACTAAACTTTAGACAGTCTTCTTCTTGCATCAAGGCCCCCAACTGCCCTTTCTCTCAGGTCCTTTCAGAACCCGGATGACCTAACCACTGACGTTCCTCCACTCCTTTGTCTTAGAGCATTTACTTTAGAAAATTTGTAATTGCAAATTCCGTATCTGCTCCTTTTAGATATAAATATTCTGATAGCCTTTTGCCAGTTTTACAACCCAGGGCTATCTTCCTTTTTTGAAATTTTTTTTCTTTATACTTTGAAACGTAATTGTCAAGAAAGATAGTACCTCTATCTCCTGCTTTCTTTGGGAGCGTAGGAGCCTGACTTAAATGAGTACCTTGGTCCAAGTTGTAATACAACCTCATAGCGTGAAAATTTTAAAAAGTTTACTTTTTCTTACAGTAAGCTTAATTAGCAAACACAGAGGGCCTTTTATTTCTCCCACTCCAGCTCTTAAAAACTCTCCAGTCCTCTGTTTCAGTAAAATTGAGTTCAGACTGTGCTTTGGTATCTCTACCTTATTGCAATAGCCTTGAATGAAGTCATTCTTACCTATTTAACTTTACTGCAATTTTTGCTTTTACAAACAGTATATGTAGGTTTGTCAAAGCAAAACCTTTGTCAAAAAAAAAAATCTGTGGGGGCAAAAAATAAGCAGGGTTTAGGGCACTAGTGCTGAGAAGTATGTCTTCTCAATTTTTAGAAGACTGGCCAACATAATCTTCAAGGAAAAGGAAACATTTGAGCAAAACCTTGAAGGTGAAGAACAATTCTTGAAGAAGAAGCTTGTCAGACAGAGGAAACAGTGAATTCAAAGACCTTGAGATGTGAATGAAGACGTGCAACATGGCCAGTGTATTCACAGTGAAGTGACAAGGGCAGAGAAATACAATATAAAATTATGGAGTTTACAGGTGCCAGCAATACAGGACCTTGCAGGCCATTGTAAGGATTTCTGCTTTTACTTCAAGATAGAATAAAATGTTTTCATGGAAGAGTGAGCAGGAACAGGTCATGATCTGGAAGTTGTCACGGAGTACTTTAAGTAGGAACAGGTCATGATCTGAATTATGTTTCAAAGGGGCCACTGCTGTCTCAAAAATAGACATTCAGAGACAAGAGTAGAAAAGCAAGGAAACCAGTTAGAAGCATATTGCTGTAATTAAGGAGAGAGAGAGAGAGAGAGAAAATGGTTCTTGAGCCAAAGTAGCATGGAGATGTTAGGAAGTGGCAGGATTCTGGTTGTATTTTGAGTATAATTTGAATAGAGAGTCAATATCATTTCCTAACAGATGGAGTTATAAGAATAAGACATGTCAAACATGGATTGAAGTGCTGTTATTGTTCTGTTTTGTTTCTTTGTATTTGTTTGGTTGATTTTGATGTTTTGTTTTTGTTCATTCCTCCTTGAAGCATTGTGTTCCCATTAACTGAGATGGTCAGTTTGGGGAGAAAGTTCAGGAGTTCAGTTTTGAACGTGTTAAGTTAAAATATTTGTTATATTAAAATACTTGAGGCCGACAGCATAAATGAATAATAGAAGCATTGATTTCAAAGTGTTAGTTACGAGAATCAACAGAGGTTTCACATGGATAGTTATTAGCCCTGTGCATAGCATGTAACAAGAGCTTTAAAATGTTAATATAGTATTACATACACAGCTGTAGGCCTGGACCCCGTAAGACCCAATGCTGCCTTTGACTACTCTGAAATAAAATTTGTAAGTAATATAATCGATCTGTATGATTAAAAACATAAAGCTCCAAGTATACTTTTAAAAGTAATCTCAATAAATAATCCTATTGTAGATGTTCCATTACAATGCTAAATAAATTAGAAGTCAGGAGACTAGTAATAATGCAAGAATTTTACAATAATATCTATTCGTGAAATATAAAGAAACTCTGGGTCTGACATGTCCATGCTAATTTAAAAATATTTTATTTTAAGTTTATTAAAAAACATATTTCTCTGTTAAATATTTTCAATAGGACTTACTGATTTTGTACTAAGTGTGTTATCAGGCTAAAATATTTTCAATTTTTATCTAGTTGCTAATGCCATAATACCATAGAATAAACGGTATGGTACAAGTTAATACATTATTCAATAATTTTTTTAAAATGTCAGGTGGGGCGCAGTGGTTCATGCCTGTAATCCCAGCACTTTGAGAGGCCAAGGCGGGCAGATCACGAGGTCAGGAGATCGAGACCATCCTGGCTAACACAGTGAAACCCCATCTCTACTAAATATACAAAACATCAGCCGGGCGAGGTGGCGGACGCCTGTAGTCCCAGCTACTTGGGAGGCTGAGGCGGGAGAATGGCGTGAACCCGGGAGGCAGAGCTTGCAGTGAGCCCAGATTGCGCCACCGCACTCCAGCCAAGGCGACTGAAGAGACTCCTTCTCAAAAAAAAAAAAAAAAAAAAAAAAAGTCTTCTCAAAAATTAAGCTTTCTTCTTCATCACAAGCTTTCTCTATAGTCTTGAAATTATTATTAAAATTGGACTTAATAAAACTTATTTTAAAATTAGATATTATTGATTTATATTTGTAGTGGGTTTAATATGGCAGGATATTTAAAAATAATGCTGGACAGAATATAGTTCCCTGATTTACAGGACGTATAACATCCCTAGCCCCTATTCACTAATGCCAGTAGCATCTCATCTCTATTACTGTAGTAACTAAGAATACCTTCACAAATCTTCAAGATGCCTCTGTCATGATCACTCATGTAGACTAATAAAATAGAAGCCTATTGTCCTTAAATTAGAGGAACAAATTCAGTCACTCCTATAAATAATTACCAGCTATGTATTGAAAATATCCATTCCTTTCATAAATATTAAAGCATTTAAACAATCTAATTGAACATTCATTTATTTTACCTGAAGTTGGCAATCATATTTCTCAATTTTTCTACTGAGAATGCTAAGAATATATAGATGCATAATTTAACTTATATAAAGTGTATTATATATCCAATGGAATATCTTTACTATTGGTTATTGTACTGGACGACAACAGCATTCTTGTTAGCAAAATGGAAGGTAATATTCTTCAATCAGGAAACTAAAAATATATGATTGATGTTAGTCAACATTTATAGATTATTTACTCTGTGGCAGGTATTCTACTAGAGAGCTTACCTATTATATCAGTTGGGGTCCCATCATCCTGATTGAAATTAGGGAACTCATCTCAATGGCAGCAACTCTCGTCATTATCCTCAGCCTACAGAGGCAGCCACCCAGAGCTTTTCAAGGATGCTCATTCCCCCTCATTTCCCACTGCTTTACTGAAAGGAGAGCTTCTGGTCTTCCTCAGGGGATGTAATAGGGAATTAATACGCAGAATGCAGATGATAAAATCCACCTCTGTATTTTCATGTATTTAAGCCTTTGGATTGTTTTCTCTGTATTATCCAAGGGAAGTTTTAGCATCTTACTCTTATTAACATTAGGCTACCACTGACCAAGAGTTTCAGCCAAGCATTCAAGCAAACTCCTTAAACTAAATACATTAAATCCAAAATATCTGTTCATGTGCCGCTATACCTATAAATTGGGCCAATCAAAGGTATGCTCATTCCTGCCTGAACTGCCTGAACATGTTGCATTGGTAGGGGTTCTCCAGAGAAACAGAACCAACAATAGATGATAGAATGAAAGACAGATGGAAAGATGGATAGATGAGAGGAGATTTAACAAGGGAATTGGCTCACATGATTACGGACTCTGAGAATTCCTACAATAGGTCATCGGCCAACTGGAGAACCAAGGAAGC
Organism: Chlorocebus sabaeus; assembly: GCF_047675955.1. Taxonomy (NCBI): domain Eukaryota; kingdom Metazoa; phylum Chordata; class Mammalia; order Primates; family Cercopithecidae; genus Chlorocebus; species Chlorocebus sabaeus. The sequence goes on from NC_132927.1 coordinate 23,093,836, forward strand.
CAGTGGTGTGGCTCAGACCAAGTCAGAAGGACTGAGAACTGGGGTAGCCAGTGGTATAAATCTCATGCCTTTGGCCTCAGACTGAGACTCTGAGGGCCACTGGTGCAAGTCCTAAGGTCTGAAGACCAGAGAACTTGGAGTTCTGATGTCCAAGGGCAGGAGTAAATGGATGTCTCAGCTTAAATAGGGAGAGAAAGAAAGGGTCAGGGAAGAGAATTTACCTTTCCTCTGTCTTTTATTGCTCTATCCGGACCTTCAGAGGATTGGATGGTGCCACCTACACTGGGTGAGGGTGAATCTTCCTTGCTCAGTCCACTAATTCAAATGCCAGTTTCTTCTGGAAAAACTTTTAGAGCCAAACCCAGAAATAATGCTTCATCAACTGTGTATCCTTTAATCCAGTCAAGCTGACATCTAAAATTGACCATCACACATGTGTTCTTCAGGATTCTATATATAAAAAATCACAAAGTTTTACAATTCTTCTGGAGTAAAAGATGTTTCCTTCTATGTCAGACTTTGCACTTATCCTCCCTGGAGCATGCTGAGATCCAACACTATAAATCTAAAAGCAATGAGAGATAATACCCCAGGTCTTTGGGAAAATAACTTCCCCCTTGCAAGGCAACAACTTCAAGTTTGGTTATAAAGATCTTTAAGCACAGGAAGACTGTTATCTACATTCAAGTGAGAAGGGGCTGGGCTGCTTCTGTCAGAAAGGGTGAGTCAAAAAGGCTTAGCAGTTTAAAATTCTCAGTTTTATTCTAATAGAACTAATGTTACTATTCCAAGCCTCAAGTTCCCACTACTTCCTAATCAATGCCTCAATAATCACAAAAGAGACTTACATATAATTTCTGTAACCTATATATTTAAAATATAGGTCTGATTTTTAACTATATATTCACTTTGGCTATAAAAATTTGAGATTAATTTAAGGTTATCACAAAATGTCTCTGGTTCTCTGATATATTACTAACCGATCATTTAAATCCCTGTTTTTCATTTTCTTTTCTTAAACTCTACAGTGTAGTTAGAAACTACAACCATGCCTTAAAGTCTTTACCATCAGTGTTTCTACCATCACAGTCAAGTTCAGTGGTCACTTGTTTTCTCAAAGCATCAATCTTTTTTTTTTTTTTTTTTGAGATGGAGTCTTGCTCTGCCTCTCAGGCTGGAGTGCAGTCATGTGATCTCCATTCACTGCAACCTCTGCCTCCTGGTTCAGGCAATTCTTCCACCTCAGCCTCCTGACCAGCTAGAATTACAGGTAGGCACCACCATTTCTGGCTAATTTTTGTGTTTTTAGTAGAGACAGGGTTTCACCATATTGATCAGGCTGGTCTCAAATTCCTGACCTCAAGTGATCCACCTACCTTGGCCTTCCAAAGTGCTGGGATTACAGGCATGAGCCACCGCATCTGGCCTCAAAGCATTGATTTTAACTGATTATCTTACCCCAGACAACTTGTGGTGATAATTTAATTAATGGTGATGCTACTGCATGTGATATTGTAAGAATACTACTTCCCATTGCCATTGTCCAGTAGCCCAGCCAAAACTGGCTTTGACTCCAGGTCAAAGACAAACAAACAAATACCAAATCCTAGATGTGAGTATCTTTCTCCCTGGCACTACTCCTGATACCAAGTAACGTAGTCCTATTGTGGTAGTACAGTACCTAGTACTGTAAGTCCAATTAGGTTACCTAGCCCCATTAGGTATATCAAAAATAAATTTAATACACAGAGTTGGTTAGAAAAGTATCAGGAAGCTAAATAACCAAAAAGATGCTGGATTCATCTAGAATATTGCATAAAACATCTACTACCACTAGATCTGAGGAAACACAAAGGAAGAAGTGACATGACCAGAACCTGGGACTCAGCAGGACCTACAGGGATGGTGCTTGGCTCTCTGGGGAAAATGACACAGTTGATGCTCAGGTATCTGAAAAGGGATATGACCCAGTAAATGCTCAATGTGAAGGTGTGTCACTCTCTAGGAGAGGAAATATGGGCCAAGAAACACTTTGTCAAAGGGGTGCAGTGTTGATATTGTTGGAACTCCTGCAGGGGCAAGGGAAGAATGCTATAAACTAGCTGATGAAATGTACTGACCAACACTTGAAAACATGAAAATAGCATCATCTCCCATCTTTTCATCTTCCAGTTTCCTGCTTGGACTTCACAATGGAAGAACCTAATTAGTGCAGATGTGTTTGGCCTTCCTCTGACACAGAAGTTTGAGACACTTATTTTGCAGAGTCCCTGTCTCAGTATCACAGGGCAGAGAACAGAATAGTAAGCCTGGAGGTAAAAGACAATAGATAAATTACTAGCACTCTTATATTAACTTATTTTACCAAAACAACAATATGGTAGTATAATATCATGGTCTCCTTTATCTAGAAAAGGAAACTAAGGCAAAGAAAAATTAAAATACCTGCCCAAATTTACTCAGCTGATAAGTGCCAAGATTTGTTACCAAGTATCATGTTTTCAAATGAAAATACCAAAATACTGTTAAAGTACAAATGATTTTTTGATCATGATAGAAAAATGATTTGGTCTAGCTAGATGATTCCTCCAAACCATAGGCTTGATACATGCTGCATCTTGGCTATCACTATGAGTGCTTTAAATAGTTCAATCTGGCTGACAGCCTGATTTATACGGGTATCCATGCCTTTGGCATATATTACATTAATGAGCATAATACACAAAATAATACATGCTGAAAGTCGATTCAAAGGTCTGTATCTGAGTTAATAATATTATACCAACATCAATTTACCGGTTTTGACAATAGACTATGTTTATATAAGATACTACATTAGGGGAAGCTGGGTACTGAGTATATGGGAACTCTGCACTGTTGCAATTTCTTGAGTCTCAAACTATTTCAAAATAAAAAGTTATTTTTAAAAAGTCAACTAGAATTTCTGAACAGTGGTTAAAATTTATTTTAAAGTTGTTATGTGATAGTATGAGATTACATTGAAATACACATTTATAAATGAAAATGTATAATATTGAGGGTTAAAATACAATAGTGGCTACCTCTGCACCCTTACTATTCGAGACTCAGTGCTAAGTTTTTACCAAAATGTGTAAATTGTATGTCAGTCCTCACAGCATTTCATTGATAAGGAAACCTAAGCTCAAAGATGTTTTTCTGGATGAGAGCTCAGCTGGCAAATGCAAAATCCCATGCTATTTCATTACAATCCCTGCCTTTCACAGAATTCTAATATGTTTTTTGATTGAAGAGCTTATCTTGTCTAGCTCACCAGTCAGTGACACTGTCAAATGTAACTGTATTATTTCACCAAGCTCATCAAAAAAAAAAAAAAAGAATGAAATATTCCATAATATGCACCCTGTTTCTTGTAATGACATAATATGTTCTACTTAACTTGCAGATTAATAGATGGGATAAACCAAAAATGAACAGTTGCTTAATAACCCTTGCATCTCAAACATTCTTAGACCATGTATTTGTAGGCTTTCCTCTCATAACTATAAATAAACAAAACATCTAGGAGAAATATATACCTTATGCTCAGTATTGTAATTTCTGTACTTACATATTTGTGCAAATAAAGAATGTTGTATTAATTGACCTGAAATGGTGTTATTAAATGACCATTCTGACAAATTTATTATTAATGCACATTGATGTTTGACAAATATAGTATATTGTCTTTCTTGCTATCCATGTAGACATACAGATATATTTACAGGCTATCTAAAAAAGTCAAGTAATAATTTTATATCAAAGAAATTATACATATTATATTAAAATTATATAAATCATATAAAATCTTTCTATTATTAGATTTAATACTGAACCTGGGAACTTGATTAATTTTTCAAATGAATAAAATGCTCATGTAATAAAATGAAACAAAATCCCATATAAATAAGTGTTTCATTTCTTTCACTTTTATTTTAGGCTTAAGGGTAAATGTGCAGGTTTGTTATATAGGTAAACTGCATGCTACGGAAGTTTATGTACAGATTATTTTGTCACTCAAGTAATAAGCAGAGTATCTGATAGTTTGTTTTTCAATCCTCACTCTCCTCCCACCCTCTACCTTCAAGTAGGCCCTGGTGTTTTTTGTTCCCTTCTTTGTGTCCATTTGTACTCAGTGCTTAGCTCCCGCTTATAAGTGAGAACATGCAGTGTTTGGTTTTCTGTTTCTGTATTACTTTGCTTAGGATAATAACCTTCAGCTGTATGGTTGCTGAAAAGGACATAGTATTCCATGATGTATATGTACCACATTCTCTTTATCCAGTCTACCATTGGTGGACATAAAGTCCAGGACCAGACAGATTCACAGTCAAATTCTACAAAATGTATAAAGAAGAGGTGGTATCATTCCTACTGAAACTATTACAAAAAATTTAGGAGAAGGGACCCCTCCCAAACTACTTCTGTGAAGCCAGCATCATCCTAATACCAACACCTGGCAGACACACACATGTACACACACACACACACACACACAAAATCTTCAGGCCAATATCCTTGATGAACATAGATGCAAAAATACTCAACAAAATACTAGCAAAGCAAATATAGCAGCACATCAAAAAAGAAATCCACCATGATTAAGTCAACTTTATCTCTGGGATGCAATGTTAGTTCAACATACGCAAATCAATAAAAAATCACCACATAAACAGAACTAAACAAAGACCACGTGATCATCTCCATAGATGCAGAAAATGCTTTCAATAGAATCTGACATTCCCTTATGTTAAAAACCCTCAACAAATTAGGCATTGAAGGAATATACTTCAAAATAATAAGAACTGTCTACGAAAAACCCACAGCCAACATCATGCTGAATGGAGCAAAAGCTGGAAGCATTCACCTTGAAAACCAGAATGAGACAAAGATGCCTACTCTCACCACTCCTATTGTACCTAGGACTGACAGTCCTAGCCAGAGCAATCAGGCAAGAGAAAGAAATAAAGGTATCCAAGTAGGAAGAGAAGAAGTCAAATTATCCCTTTTTGCAGATGATATGATTCTACACCTAGAAAACCCCATAGTATCTGCCCAAAGGCTTCTAGATCTGATAAACAATTTCAGCCAAGTTTCAGGATACAGAATCAATGTTTAAAAATCACTAGCATTCCTATACACCAACAATGCCCAAGCTGAGAACCAAATCAATAACACAATCTCGTTCACAATAGCCACAAAAAGAATAAAATACCTAGGGACATAGCTAACCAAGGAGGCAAAAGACCTAGACAATAATTACAAAACACTGCTCAAATAAATCAGAGATTACACAAACAAGTGGAAAAATGGTTGATGTTCATAGATAGGAGAATCAATATTGTTAAAATGGCCATCCTGCCCAAGACAGTTTACAGATTTAATGCTATTCTTATCAAACTACTAATTACATTCTTCAAAGAATTAGAAAGAAAAATTGTTTTACAATTCAAGTGGAATTTTAAAAGATACCAAATAGCCAAAGCAATCCTAAGAAAAAACAAAACAAAAAACAAACAAAAAACAAGCCTGGAGACATTACTGTACCTGAATTTAAACTGTACTACAAGGCTACAGCAACCTAAACAGCATGTCACTGGTACAAAAGCAGAGACATAGAACAATGAAACAGAAGACAGAGCCCCAAAATAAGGCTGCACACCTACAAACATCTGATCTTCCACAAAACTGGCAGAAATAAGCAATGGGGAAAGGACTCTGTATTAAATAAATGGTGCTGGGATAACTGGCTAGCCATATGCAGGAGATTGAAATTGAACCCCTTCCTTTCACTATAAATCAATGTTTTATTTTACATTTTTCATAGACAGTTGACTTTAAAGAACAACGTAAATATCATCTGCGAATTTATAGTTAGTTTCCCCTACTTACTATGTTTTATAACAAATTTACGACAAAGGAGAAAAACTAACTAAGATTTTAATATTATCCAGTTTGAAAATATGGACTGGGGACAACCTAATGGGCATATGCTCAGAAATTTGTTACATACTCATTTATCATACTCATCGCATCGTTTATGTTGGATTACAGTTGCATGTTTGATAATATGATAACCATTACACATCTGTAACAGTTTTGCAGCTTCCAAGAATAAATGATATGTGATGATACTAAGAGACTTAATGTCCCTTCAGAGTCATAATTTATGTTTTACAGCAGTTCACAATTAAAGACAAGGAAATCAAAGCTTAGAAATGTTAAATAGCAAGCACTGAGCTAAATGAAATGAACACCATGGGATAGTGTGCATGTGTGTGTGTTTAAATATGATAAATTCTTGAGCTTGTTAATATGCCAAAGACAAGGTAGAGAGAGTGTGAATACACTTAGAAAGAAATGGAAATGGATAAGAAATTAAGTGGACCTGCCCAAAGAATCACAAAGTGAAGTAGTCAGGGAGAAGGCTAGTTGGATCATCTAATATTTTAGTAAAGTAGTAGCTGGAAAATTTTGCCGTATGTTATTCAGCCACTTCATGGCATTTTATGACTTATATGTAAGTCGTGTTAATCTATACAACTCTACTTAAAACATTGTTAATAATTAAATGCATTGATGGACAGATAATAATAATGTGTTTAAAAGAGTAATAGGATTAACTCACTCCTTTGATTCTAAAATTCAGAAACAGAGAGAAACCAAATAAAGGTGGTAGAAAATATGAAAGAAATAATACATTAGGCAGATGTGGATGTGACTTTTAGAGTTATTGAAGTTATCCAATTTTCCTAAGCTTTGGTTTCCTCGTCTCTAATTGTGGAGATATCAATTTTAACTTCCACACTGGATTCTTTTAACATTAGCTGAGATACTGTATATAAAGTGTTCAGGATAGTAAGTATTCAGTGAACTAGTATTCTATACCTTTCCTTCTTTACTAGCATAAAGATACAGGACATAGAGTTTAGATTTAGACCCCCTGGATCAAATTCCTGGTCCTTGATTTACCAGCTTTATGACCTTTGGCCAAATTGCTTAAACTTTCTATGCCTTAGTGTCTTCATGTGTAAACAAACTACATCCAAAGAGACTAAATAAGTTAATACGTGTAAATTACTTTTAAAAAATTTGATTTATGTTAAGGGATATAATAAGATTCTGTCTTCTCTTCCTTATTCTTCATCTATTACTATTACCATCATCATCATCATCAGGATGAGTTTTGTAGAAAGAACAGTTGTACTTAATGTCTCATATTTCTCATCTCCTTGACCCAATACTGTCTAGCTTTAGCACTCCTCTCTCAACACTTTCCGGTTCAGTGTTGTTAGGATTATTGTTCATCCTCTATTTGTAAAACCCAATGGCCTCTCTTCAGTTTTTAATTTGGTCAAGTTTGGTTATCCCCCTGCTCTTATTAAGTCTCTTCTTTCTTTTTATAATTCCACCCCTGGCTTTCTTTATACCTCTGGTTGTTCCTCCTACAATATAAGGCATCTTTTTTCTACATTCACTTTCTTTCCAACATACAATGCTGGTATTAGTCAAGGACTCTGCAATTAGTTTTTCTGTCCTCACTCTGAATATTATTACTGGGAAATCCCATCTATGACTGTGGCCCAATCATCTAACATACAAATCAATACTATAAGCCTATATCTCTTTCTGGTCTTATCATAAATGTCAAAGCCCCAGTGATGCCTTTTTATATTCCCCAGATGGAGTAGGTCTCATAATAGTTCACATTTTTGTTAACATTTTCACAATGTGTGCTTATTTAAGAAAATTGAAGTACTTTTCTCAAATTATAAGTTTATTATCCTGTTTTCACACTAGCCTGTAACCTATATAGGGTTCACACTCTGTTTAATTCACCCATGTATCACAATAACCTTCAGCAGGCCAAGCACATTTCTGACATTCAGGTATGTTTGTTAACTGATCATTGAACTGAATCTGAGTTCTATAAGTGAATACCCACAACCATTTGCAAATATCAACCTGAGTGTCCCAAAGGCCTCAGAAGCATAAATCCAGAAAGCAAATAGTATGTACCTTTTTTTTGGTCTCTATATATTCCTATGGAATCATTGCTTGTGCAGTTATTTAGGTACAAGAAATTTCCTTTGCAATCTCTCCAATAAATTTTCTTAAAGTTACAGCCTAAATATTAGATTCTGGAGTAAACCTAATTTTCTATCAAGATATTGAATGAATGACTGATACTGCCATTTTTTGCTTCATATGCAGCTTGATACACTGAAAGTTTTTTCCATTGATGTGTTGTGAATAATCTTTTCACCAACATTAATGGATTAGTCATTGAAGGCAGGGGTAGTATATCTGTAGCATATTTTTGAATATATAGCCGGGAACCACAGAAAGGGAGATCCATTTCTTTTTGACAAAGATAAGATTATAATAAAAAGGAAAGAAACTGTTCAGAGAAGTATTGCAAGCTTTTAGACCTCCCTGGCTTCTAAGGTCGCTCCACTAAGGCTATAACTCATTCCCTGACCACTACATGAAAAGTAAGCAGCATCCCCAAGTCATCTATCTGTCAACAAAGCTGGGACTTCAACTTCTGAAACAACGCTATGAGCTGAATTAGGTCCCCACATTTCTCTGTAACCTTGCCCAAATATGTCCCAAATGAAGGCTGAAGAAAAGATATTCCATTGTGTACTTGAAATATCTCCATGCTGTGTCTGCACTTTGATATAGAATTTGATGATCATGACCCTTATAGGTGTTTATAGTTTTACTTACTCTAATCATTTTTCTCTCTTATTAAAGATATATCCACTTCTAAAAGCTTATATGGTGCTTCCACAGGGAAATTCCATTTTTACTGTCATCATTGCCATCTTTATCAAAAGATAAATTTTCCTTTGATCCTCAGCTATGTGTTCAAAAATCCATACATATACGCTTCCTCTGCCATTTAAGAGTAGTGTGTTGTTTTAACAGAAGAATTATTCATAATATAGCAACTGTGCAAAATGTCAGTGCTTTCAAGTCACATGTAGTGCGAAAACCAGCAATATCAATCATTTGTTCAACAGCCCAATGGGAAATTAAGTTCATTCTAAAAATCTATTATTTATATTTTAATTACAAGAAATTTTCTTGTACCTAAAATAATCAAACAAGCAAACATCAAAATGAGGGAAAAGTATTCAATCACAATGACAACTATTTTTAGGAACATAATCAAAAGGACAGAAAATAAAATTTTCATTTATTTTTCTTTGGAAGATAAGTTTTACTAAGGGTCACAAAATTTAAGCAACACATTCTTAACAAAATGGTATGAATCTAGAATTTAGATTGTCAACTTTATAAGGGTAATGGCATTGGATTATTTCCAGTTTCATAATTAGTCATGGCTGGTTTAAATTTATATACATATATTATATGTATATTTATATGTATATAAATTTAAGTATACTTATATAATTATATATACATTCATAAAACAAATATTTGGGTGATCAAATTTTATTTGTTAATTTCACTGTATACATCTGGTGCTTTTTATATCACATCAACTGGTTTTAGTCTGAAATGCATTTTGATCTAGGCTAAAAGAGAAATTCAGGTTAATTCATCTAGAATATATTATTTCAAATTTTGGAATTAGGAAGAGATGAACCTTAAGGTTTTAGTATTTACACTGATTACTTTAAATTTTTTTTTAAAAAACCCAGTGCTGTGTTTTTTCACTCAGCCTGGTGCCTGGTGTCTCTCAGGGCTCTCTTTACTGCCAACATCAGCATGTTTTCTGGATGCTATTAGCTTGCAAAGCTAAGGCATTTGGGATTTACTAGAAAATAAAAATAGGTTTGAACTTGTTCATATTCACCTGCTGTTTTCAAGATGAAAACACTCAGGAAAGCAATTTGGAACTGCATAAGACTTTTTTCTTTCTTTAATTTAAGGAAATTATTATATTTAATGAAAGTATGTCAGCTCAATTTTGCACCAGAGAAAAAACTACTAAGCTTTAGACAGTCGTGTCTTGGTAGAAGCCTAAAACGTTTTTATACTCCTATTTTTTTTACCTACCAATCATGTATATGTTTAATTGAAGAAAAAAGCAACAATGTGTACAATATATTTTAACTTTTCTCTGTCCTGAGACTACACAGTTTCAGTAGGTGGTTTCTAGGGAGTGTATACCACTTCTAATTCTACTGTGATCACATATTCCCCTCAAAGTGATATGGTATATGGGTCAGGGAAATGAAAAATATATGTCTCTCTCTATAGATGTATCATATATATATAAAAATCATGTATAATTCATATATAAATCATATATATATAATGATTAAAGTGACACCTTCAATGCCAAACCAGTTACCAACAATGCCTGAATGACTTACTATTAGAATTAGAATTAATCTTGGTTTTAGTTGAATTTCATATTTGATTGGCACTAGGAGTTCATGTAAAACATGAGTCTTCTACTCAGCAAGTTCTGGGCTCGAACTCAGGTTTGGCTTCTTATGAACTATTTGACAGTGGACAAGATACTTTTCTGAGATTTTCTGTATTAATCTGTAAAAATAAGACAATGACATGTCTTATAGAACTGAGATAACTGAGTTGAGAAGTGTCCAGCATAGTGTAGGTGCATAATAGATTTTTCCTGTTTCTTTTCCTTGCCCATGTTTAAATATGCATTCAACATATACTTTCTTTTTGGAAAAGATATCACAATTTCCTCTTTTTGCATCTTAATAGTAATCGTTTTATTGTACCAGAAACACTTTAGCAGAAAATTGAGTTCGAAGGGTACTTAGGTACTGGAGTGGTGGAATTACAGTGATTACAAAAGACACCTCGTTTACTTGGCATTTCCTTCTAGGGTTGTGTTATGCCCCTTCTAAAACTCCTCTTGCACATACACTTAAGACAGATGGTATCTTCTCAATTGTCCTTCTAGGTTCCTACTTTCTCCCCTATGTTTAAGACCAAACTGTGGTTTGCAAATATTTTTTTTCAATCTGTAGGTTGCTTTTTTATTTTATTGATTGCTTCTTTCCTAGGCTTTCTAGGTGTTGTGCCAACAACATAAAGAAACTTTTCCCTTGTGTTTTGTTCTAAGAGTTTTATGATTTCGGGTCTTACATTTAGATTTTTTACCCATTTTATGTTGATTTTTGTATATGGTGTAAGATAATGTGTGAGATATGGTCTGATAAGAGGTTGATATCCAAAATATACAAGGAATTCACACAACCCAATAGCAAAAACAAAGCCTGATTTTTAAAATGGGCAAATTATCTAAATAGGCATTTTTCCAAAGAAGATTAAAAATGTCTAACAGCTATAGGATAAAGTGCTCAAAATCATTAATAATCAGGAAAATGCAATTATAAACCATAATGAGCTATCACCTCACACGTCTGGATAGCTATTATCAAAAAGAAAAGAGATAACAGGTGCTGATGAAGATGTGGAGAAAGGGGAACACTTGTACACTGTTGGTAGAAATGTAAATTGGCACAGCCATTATGTAAAGTAGTATATAGGTTCCTCAAAAATTAAAAATAGAACTTCCATATGACCCAACAATCCCTCTATTGGGTATATACACAAAGTAATTAAAATCATCACCTCATGAAGATATCTCTGCTTCCATATTTATTGCAGCACTATTTACAGTAGTTCCAGATATGGAAATCATCTAAGCATCAGTTGATGGATAAAGGAATTGTGATACATATTTTTTAAAAATAAGGAGATGCCACCATTTGTGACAACAGGGATAAACTTGGAAGATGTTACACTAGGCAAAATAAGCCAGACACAAATAAACAAATACTATGTGATCTCACATATTTGTACAACCTAAAAAAAATCAAATGCATAAAACAAATTAGAAATTTGGCTACTAGGGAAAGGGAGGGGAAGAAAATGAAAAGTGGGTACAAATTTGCAGTTACTAGAATGAATATATCTAGAGATCTAATATACAACATGATCACTAGAGTTAATATTGTATACTGAAAAGTTCTGAGAATATATTTTAGATGTTCTTACCACTCACACACACACACACAAAGGTAACTAGAGAAGGTGATTGATACGTTAATTTGCTTAACTGTAGTAATCATTTCATTATGTACATGTATACCAAAACAGCCTGTTGTATATCATATATATATATCAAACTATGAGTGTAACTTTGCCTAATGAATGAAATAGATAATGGGTAAGACGTTGTGACCCTTTATGCTCCCTAAAACGTTTATGCTTCATATTTCCAAATCTAATTTTTTTAGTCACTATTCACAGGACTAAATATTTTTTTCTGGCTTATATTTTTTGTGGTACTTGGCCACAGGTTGCCAGACACATTCATTTAGGAAGAAGCAAATCAAGATAGGTTTCTTAGTCCATTCTCACACTGCTACAAAAAACCTTCCTAGGACTGGGTAATTTATGAAGAAACGAGGTTTAATTGACTCACAGTTTCTCAGACTGTACAGGAAGTATGGCTGGGAGGCCTCAGGAAAATTACAATCGTGGTGGAAGGTGAAGAGAAAGCAAGCACGTCTTGTCATGACTGGGCAGGAGAGCGAGCGAGTGAACCGAGACATGCCACACACTTTTAAACAACCAGATCTTGTGAGAACACCCTCACTATCACGGGAACAGAAAAAGGGAAATCTGTCCCCATAGTCCCATCATCTCCCACCAGATCTCTCTCCTAACACTAGGGATTACAATTCAGCATGAGATTTGGGTGGGGACACAGAGCCAAATCGTATCAATAGACAAAGGAAAAACTGTAATTGACAAAGAAGAGCTAGGAAGTGTTCTTGGAGTAAAAACTAACAAGATTCCTTTGCTTACTTTTTAGCAAAGTAACAAATATTGAGTGATCTAGGTTTATTTCTATAATTCTGAAAATAATTTTCATCTTTCAAGGGAAAAAAAGCCCTATAAATTAACAAATTTTTATTCTTTTATACAAAATTAGAAACATTTTTAAAGTATAGTATAGTACAAGGATATCAGAAATCACTACCCTTCAATCTCATTAATTTGTCTTTTCAAAGAATTTATAATCCCAGTTATGTGAAAGGTAAAGAAGTTAGAAAATATTAGCTCTTTACATTTTAATATGCGTGATTGAGTTTCATGACGTTATACTGTTTAAACAAGTCCTCTCAAAGAAAAAAAAAAAGCTTTTGAAGCCTTTCTTCAAAGAAAATCTTTAGAGACACCAAAAATAGAAAAGAGAGTGAAAACTGAAATTTCTCTTATTGAAAGAGGAAAGGATTTGAGAGAGTTTGCCCCTTGTTCCTTTACCACCTGGAGTCATTTCTGGGTCCCCAGACGACTTAAACTATACTATTTCAGACCACAGGCCAAGATAAAGCAAACTCTCACTACTCTCAGAGGCAGTCTACTTATCTAAATCGTTTTCCACACCGTAAGAGAGAGATACTGTCTTAATTCTTTGCATATCTTGGTCCATATGTCAATGTCTGGCCTGGCTTTTAGTTTCTATATCCTAATAAGGACAAAGATAGCACTCAAGTAAAAGTGTTTTCTGTGTATATTAAGGTTCCACTCATTTGCAGCAGCTTCTGTTATAGATTTTGCATTTCAGCCATGCATATGGCACAGCTGTACAAGAACTGTTTTGGTGCTTGGCATATTGCTCATGACTTGCTAGTAATCAATACATACATATAAAATATATATATTATATTTATGTTGGGAGCTCTTCTATTCAAGACATTTCCCCTTTTTGGTTTTCCCTTTCAAGACTGAATCTTGATGAGATACATATTTTCCAAACTACTATATTGCTTAATCACAAGAAAGCACTTTGCTTCATGTGGAGGCCTGCACAAAAGATGTGAAACACAAATGTGAGAAAATTCAGCCCACAGACTATTGCAAATGTTTCATCTCACTCATGTACATTTCAAACAAATACATAAGGAAAATTTAATTAAGTATTTCAATTTGTCACATCACTCGGTATATGCTGTTTAGTTGAGAAATGCTGAAAGGTTTTTCAGATTTTTCTCTGATCTTTAAAAAATGGTTTTACATCTTATGTTACTTCATAAGCATGATTCAAATGGAGTCCTAACGCATCCATGATTTTCTGAGTAGACTTCTATGAATGAAACAACTTTCTATTTTGTGTAACTTCTGTATTTGTTAAAATATATCCACTTCCTTTCAAGAAAAGAAAATTCCTTGAACTTACATATGTAAGTTCATATGTAAGAATACATATGTATCCTTACATAAAGTCTTATGTAATGATACATAATTTATATTTAAGATAGTATGCAGAGTATTCTCTCTAATGAATTAAATGAACTGGACTTGGAAAAAACATTATTCTGAACCACAGAGCCAAAATTTACATATATGTAAATAAAATATTAAGTTGAAGCAATCATTTGTCAAATTCTACTTTAAAATACTTCAGTTTAATTATCTAGGTTTTTAAAATTGTTATGAAATTATTTGCTTCCTATAGAGGAAATATTTGTATTTCCTTTTTAAAAATATTTTAAACTTGTTCTCTAGCATATATTCTTTATTTTTTATTTTTATTTTTTTAATTTTTAGTTCCAGGGTACATGTGCAGAATGTGCAGGTTTTTTACATAGGTAAATGTGTGCAATGGTGATTTGCTGCATCTGTCAACCCATCACCTAGGTATTAAGCTCGGCATGAATTAGCTATTTTTCTTGATGCTCTCCTCCCCCAACCCTGCCCTCCCCCTTTTGGGAACAGCCCTCCCAAAATCTGGCCCTAAACTGGCCCCCAAACTGGCCATAAACAAAATCTCTGCAGCACTGTGACATGTTCATGATGGCCATAACACCATGCTGGAATGTTGTGGATTTGCCAGAATGAGGGCAAGGAACACCTGGCCCTCCCAGGGTGGAAAACTGCTTAAAGGCATTCTTAAGCCACAAACAATAGCATGAGAGATCTTGCCTTAAGGACATGCTCCTGCTGCAGTTAACTAGCCCAACTTAATTCCTTTAATTCGGCCCATTCCTTCGTTTCCCATAAGGGATACTTGTAGTTATTTAATAACTAATAGAGGCAATGCTAATGACTGGCTTGCTGTTACTGAATAATGGGTAAGTCTCTGTTCGGGGCTGTCAGCTCTGAAAGCTGTGAGACCCCTGATTTCCCACTCTACACCTTTATATTTCTGTGTGTGTGTGTCTTTTATTCCTTTAGTGCTGCTGGGTTAGCATGCCCCCGACCAAGCTGGTCTCAACATCCCCCCAAATTTTAACATTTGAAAAGTCAATTACCAATTAGGGAGTGTTTATTTTTCACATAAATTCATGGTGGCAACATTAATTTCTTGGCTATCATGAACAGTTCTGCAATAAACATGGGAATGCCCTTTTAATTGGGGAGAAATTGTGTCTCATTCTTGTTTTAGTTTACATTTCTCTCATAATTAGTGATTTTGAGCATTTTTTAATATACCCATTGGCCATTTGTATGTTTTCATTTGAGAAATGTCTAGTCCAATCTTTTGTCTACTTTTAACTATTTATTTGTTTTTTTGCTATTGAGCTGTTTGAGCTCTTTATACATTCTGATTATTAGTCCCTTGTTAGATGAATATTTTGCAAATATTTTCTTCCATTCTGTAGGTTGTAGCTTCACTCTGCTGATTATTTCCTTTGCTGTGAAGAAGCTTTTCAGCCTGATATCTAGCTTTGCTTTGTGTCTTTGCTTTTGAGGACTTACTTTAAAAATCTTTTCCCAGACAAATGTCCTGGATCATTTTTCCAATATTTTCTTTCAGTTGTTTCAGATCTTAGATTTAATTCTTTAAATCATTTTTATTTGAATTTTTGTATGGTGATGAATAGGAGCCTAGATTCCTTTTTCTTCTTATGACTGTCTTCCCCATTGTATATTCTTGGTGCCTTTATCCAAAGTGTGTGGGCTATAAATCCATGGATTTGTTTCTGGCTTCTGTGTTCCATTAATCTATGTGGCTGTTTTCATGCCAGCACCATGCTGCTTTGATTAATACAGTTTTGTAGTATATTTTGAGATCAGATCATGTGATATCTCCAGCTTTGTTCTTTTTGCTCAGGATTGCCTTGTCTATTTGGGGATTTTTTTGTGGTCCCATATAATTTTTTTAATTGTTGTTTTTCTATTTTTGTGAAAAATGTCTGGCATTTGATAGAAATTGCATTGAATCTTAGATCACTTTGGGTAGTATTGCCATTTTAACAGTGTTAATTCCTCCAATAAATGACTATGTATTATATTTATATTTTTTGTGTGTCCTCTTCAATTTCTTTCATCATGGTTTCATAGTTTTCCTTGTATAGGTCTTTTAATTCTTTGGTTAAATTGATTTCTAGGTATTTTATGTTCTTTGTTGCTGTTGTAAATGGGATTACATTGTTGAATTATTTTACAGATTGTTTGCTGTTGAGATACATAAATTCTACTGATTTTTGTGTGTTGATTTTGTACCTGGTGACTTTACTGAATATGTTTATTAAAACAGTTTTGTTTCTTGGTTGATCTTCTACATATAAGATCATGTCATCTGTGAACAAACCTAATTTGACCTTTTTCTTTCCAATTTGGATGTCCCTTATATTAATTTCCCTTGCCTAATTGATCTGGCCAGGGCTTCTAGTAATATGATTAATACAAACTGTGATAGTGGATATATTTGTTCCAGAAAAGGGTAAAGGATTTCAATCTGTCCTTGTTCAATATGATGTTAGCTGCGGGTTTGAAATATATGACCTCTATTATTTCGAGATATTTCCTTCTATACCCAGTTTGTTTGATAGAGTTTTCATCATAAAGAAATGTTAAATATTATCAAATGCATTTTAAGAATCCATTGAAATAATCATATGGTGTTTGTTCCTAGTTCTGTGAATGTGATGCATCATGTTTATTGATTTGCATACTTTAAATCTTCCTTGCATCTGTAGGATGAATCCCACTTGATCATAATGAATGATCATTTTAATGTGTTGGTGAATGAATTCAGTTTGCTAGGATTATGTTGCTAGTATGCTTGGTTATCATGAACAGTACTGCATCTATGTATTTTTGCATCTATGTTCATCAGTGATATTGGAATACAGTTTTCTTTTTTGATTGTGTCCTTGTCAGTTTTGGTAACAGGGTAATGCTGGTGTCATAGAATGAGTTTGAAATATTCCCTCCTCCTTAGTTGTTGAATTGGTATTATTTCTTCTCAAATATTTGATAGAATTCATTGATAAAGCCATTAGACTCTGGGCCTTTGTATGATGGGAGACTTTTTTTTATTATTATACTTTAAGTTCTGGGGTACATGTGCAGAACATGGTTTGTTACATAGGTATACATGTGCCACAGTGGTTTGCTGCACCCATCAACCCATCATGTACATTAGTTATTTCTCCTAATGCTATCCTTCCCCCAGCACCCCACTCCCTGACAAGCCCCAGTGTGTGATGTTCCCCTCCTTATGTTCATGTGTTCTTATTGTTCAACTTCCACGTATGAGTGAGAACATGTGGTGTTTGGTTTTCCATTCTTGTGTTAGTTTGGTGAGAATGATGGTTTCCAGGTTCATTCATGACCCAGTGGAGGACATGAACTCATCCTTTTTTGACAGCTGCATAGTATCCCATGTGTATCACATTTTCTTTATCCACTCAATCATTGATGGGCACCTGGAATCATAAAGCAAGTTCTTAGAGACCTACAAAGAGACTTAGACTCTCACACCATAATAGTGGGAGACTTTAAAACTCCACTGTCAATATTAGACAGATCAACAAGACAGAAAATGAACAAGGATATCTAGTACTTGAACTCAGCTTTGGACCAAGCAGACCTAATAGATATCTACAGAACTCTCCACCCCAAATCAACAGAATATACATTCTTCTCAGCACCACATTGCACTTATTCTAAAATTGACCACATAATTGGAAGTAAAACAATCCTCAACAAACGCAAAAGAACAAATCGTCTCTCAGACCACAGTGCAATCAAATTAGACCTCAGGATTAAGAAACTCGCTCAAAACCACACAACTACACGGAAACTGAACAACCTGCTCCTGAGTGACTACTGGGTACATAACAAAATGAAGTCAGAAATAAAGATATTCTTTGAAAACAATGAGAACAAAGACACAACATACCAGAATCTCTGGGACACATCTAAAGCAATGTGTAGAGGGAAATTTGTATCACTAAATGCCCACAAGAGAATTCAGGAAAGATCTAAAATTGACATCCTAACATCACAATTAAGAGAATTAGAGAAGCAAGAGCAAACAAATTCAAAAGATAGCAGAAGACGACAAATAACTATGATCAGAGCAGAACTGAAGGAGATAGAGACACAAAAACCCTTCAAAAATTAATGAATTCAGGAGCTGGTTTTTTGAAAAGATCAACAAAATAGATAAACCACCAGTCATTTGTATTTCCATTTTCATTTGTTTCAACATTTTTAAAAAAATTTCCTTCTTAATTTCTTCATTGGCCATTGGTCATTCAGGAGTATGTTGTTTAATTTCCAAGTGCTTGGGTATTTTCGGAATTTTTTCTTGTTATTGATTTCTAGTCCATTGCGGTCAGAAAATTATTTGATATAATTTCGAGTTTTCTGTTGAGACTTGCTTTGTGACCTATATTAACCTGTTAAATTGGCCAGATTTTTGCCAAGTACATCATGTTTATTGGTCTTTATATGGTATCAAATGCAAAACAAAAAATTACAGTAATTAAGTGGTTTCAAGTAGATAATTTTGTTTAAATAAGACCTTGTGAATATCTGACATTTATTATAGATGTATTAAAATATCTCATTATATACTGTATCCCAGTCACATATTCTTTCTCCTTTATGTCTGTATTTCTAATAGTGAAAACTACATCTTTTCAGCCATTCAATCTTAGAAACATTGAGTTACTTTCTCTTCCTCTTACTCCCTCTATATGTTTAATTATCAGTTCTACATTCTCTAAAACTCTTTCTTTCAATTTTTAATATTATTATTGTTCTTCTTACCTCTTGTTTGGGTGATTGTATCAATCTATTGTTAATCTTCTTCTACATATAGCTTGTCTTCTCCTCTATTGCTAAGTTAATTTCTTAAGGCATAACCATGATTATAGTCAGATGATGGATCAAAAATGCTTCCTGGATTTTTATGGCCAACAGAATAAAATAAAATATATAACATATCATCATCTAGTCTGAATCACCTTCTCCTATCATGTCTGCATAATTGCAATAAACTCTTCATTTACATTTTCACAATTAAGCACTGTTATTCTTCCACTTAGGTCTTGGCCACTTATGTTGTGACTATATACCTTTAACTTGGAATACTCTCCCTTTAATCTCCAATATCAATATGTAACCCATCATTGAAGGGCCAGTTATTTGATATAATTTCTACTTTTCTGAATTTGTTGAGACTTGTTTTGTGACCTATATTAACCTGTTGGAATACTCTTCCTTTCCTCTCCAATATCAATATGTAACCCATCCTTGAAGGGAAACTGACATTCAATTTCATATTTTAAGTTTCATTCTCCATCTTAGCAAAAAATATCAATCTGCTATACTTTATCAGCAACATAGAATTTGTCAAAATATGCAATGTCTTAACTATCTGTATACATGTCTTATCTCCACACAGTAAGCTATAAAATCCTTAAGCATAGAAAACAAGCTTCATTTAAACTTGCACCCTAGTCTAGCAGAGTTTCTGACAGATACTCAAGGAATGTTTATTGAATTGAATTATTCAATGGCATATAAAATGTCCAAACTAGCACAGTGTCTTTAATAGTTTCCTCTTACCTATAGTAACTCCACTTAATTAGAGGTGACCTGGCTCTATCATCACACCTTAGGGAATATTTATTGGCTATATGTACTGTTTTCCCCCGAACTCACTCATTCCATTTAACTGAAATTTGCTTTATTTAGTTCACCTAGCTGTCCTTGCTCTCTCCCTCAAAATCTCCTTGAATTTGGTGCTTTTTATTTCTCTTTAATTCCCAAAATTTTCATGAAAGTTCATCTTTCATTCAAAGAATCTTTCTTTGGCTTATCTTTGCCAGTTCTTTTGTGACCCTTTGTACACACACACACACACACACACACACACACACACACTGATGTGGGACTTGGAAGTTAAGGCAAGGCGAGTTTGTTACTTTTATTATTGTGGTGCTGACTATTCTATTTTCATGGCTGGGTACTTTAGGTATTACACACAATTTTCTTAATAGCAGTAGATTCAAAAGGAAGCATATGCACTGACTTAATTTTAGTAGGAATTAAATTCAAAAATTAAAACTAAATTAATTACAGGAAAAGCAAGCAAGTTTGGGTAGGACAAAATAATAAAGAGAAAGTATTGTCCATATTCAATCAGCATGACATTTTTTCCTCACTTTTTTCCATGTTAGAACTCTTACATATTTTGCTCACATATTGCCTATGTGATCTTTAATATTTCCTTGTCTAGTTAAAACATACTTCACTTTCTCTTTTTTTTTTCAGGATGCATTTCTTTTTATTTATTTATTTATTATTATTATACTTTAAGTTCTAGGGTACATGTGCACAACGTGCAGGTTTGTTACATATGTATACTTGTGCCATGTTGGTGTGCTGCACCCATCAACTCGTCAGCACCCATCAACTCGTCATTTACATCAGGTATAACTCCCAATGCAATCCCTCCCCCCTCCCTCCTCTCCATGATAGGCCCTGGTGTGTGATGTTCCCCTTCCCGAGTCCAAGTGATCTCATTGTTCAGTTCCCACCTATGAGTGAGAACATGCGGTGTTTGGTTTTCTGTTCTTGTGATAGTTTGCTAAGAATGATGGTTTCCAGCTGCATCCATGTCCCTACAAAAGACACAAACTCATCCTTTTTTATGGCTGCATAGTATTCCATAGTGTATATGTGCCACATTTTCTTAATTCAGTCTGTCACTGATGGACATTTGGGTTGATTCCAAGTCTTTGCTATTGTGAATAGTGCCGCAATAAACATACGTGTGCATGTGTCTTTATAGCAGCATGATTTATAATCCTTTGGGTATATACCCAGCAATGGGATGGCTGGGTCATATGGTACATCTAGTTCTAGATCTTTGAGGAATCGCCATACTGTTTTCCATAATGATTGAACTAGTTTACAATCCCACCAACAGTGTAAAAGTGTTCCCATTTCTCCACATCCTCTCCAGCACCTGTTGTTTCCTGACTTTTTAATGATCGCCATTCTCACTGGTATGAGATGGTATCTCATTGTGGTTTTGATTTGCATTTCTCTGATGGCCAGTGATGATGAGCATTTTTTCATGTGTCTTTTGGCTGTATGAATGTCTTCTTTTGAGAAATGTCTGTTCATATCCTTTGCCCACTTTTTGATGGGGTTGTTTGTTTTTTTCTAAGATGCATTTCTATTAAAGAGAAACAAGAACACTTAGTCTTGTTCAAGTAGAGATTTAAAGAAGTGTTTCTCCCTGATGCTTTTCATCCTTCATATTCTGGTTCATTCCTAGAACAAAAAGGAAGAAGTAAAGGAAGTTGGAAGAAGGTGGAAAAGCAATTGTGCAGTGAAGAAATCAGATAACTTATAAGCAACACGCTCCCCCAGTTATGTACAAAATAAGTTTCTGATTACTAGATAATACAATCTTCAAAAGTAGTCTGATAATTTCCAAGACAAAAAGAAAAGAAATTTTACATTATCCTTACCACTACTTCCATAGTTGGCCAGAAATTAGGCAAATGTCTTTACAACTGTGGAAGAGGAAATGGCCATACGGATCTGTTGAGCCATATAAATGGCCAGAGGATATTTCCAGTGCCAAATACGTTTTGATTGAATATCTGTGTGCTGAACACAAAAAGTGAGATGTGAATGACTGGGGCATAAGGACTGCTCAATAAAAGTTAGGGTAGTAATTTGTGAAGTCTAATGTAGACAGACAAATGAAATATCAGAGAAACCAGACGAAATAATTGGTGATAGACAAATATAAAGGTCAAGGGATTGACCCAAACCATAAATGACAAAAAAAAGTTCAGATAAGAGAAGATATTGAGAAAGAGAGAGAGAGATCAGCACTTGATGAGGACAAATTTGAAAACATGTCCAAAGCAACAGGTTAACAAGGTGGAATGGAGTGAAAATTTTTCAAAAGACTAAGGACTAGAAGCATTAAATCAAAGAAAAATCAAAATTTTATATCTGAAATATGGAGACTAGGAAAGGAAGAAAGAAGATCAAAGCAGAAAAACAGTAAAAAAAAAAAAAAATTCCAGTGGAAAAGGAAAATATATGAATGACAAATTATTCCTGCTTTTGGTAAGATGATAGAGAAAACAAATATGAATTAGTTATGTAGCTCACCAAATTAAGTGAGATATATAATTTCCATTAATCACTTTTTAATATTCAGTAATCTCTAACAAGGAAAGGTTAGAAGCAGCAGTATTAAAACATTAAAGAAGTACACACACACACACACACACACACACACACACACACAAATTAAACTCCTGGGTTGCTTTTATTACATAGTAACAAACCAAAACAATCCCTTCAAATAAGAAAAAGAGACAAAACAAAATGAAAAAACTAAGTTGATAAAACTTTGAAATCCCAAGACTAGAAACAAATGTTTGAAAAATTGTCGATGTAAAGAAATGCTTTGTACAAAAATGTCTTTTATGGAATTTGTTGTAATCGCCACAGAGAAACAAAACAAAAGTAAAAACATCAGGATAATAGAGGGAGACTGTGACCATGAGGATGAATAACAAGGGAAAAATCTAAGGAATTAGTAAATATTTAATAGGGAAAACCACATAAAGGAGGAGAAAAAATAAAGAATTTAAACAAACAAATAGCTAAAGGAAACCAGCATAAAAAAGATTGCAACAGGACACAAATGCATTGTGTACCTTTGTGCAGTACTGAGGTATACATAATTTGGTTACAGCTGATTTACAATGTTCCATCTCATTAACTCCATGAGTAGTAGGAATCTGAAAATGCCATCCCTCTGGGATATTTTAGTGAGACATGATAAAGTAAAAAGGCTGACGTTTGCAATCATATCTGATTTGGCCATGGTACATCTACTTGAGCGGATGGTGGATGGCACAGTAAACATTATGGAAAGAAAAACAAGGGGATGTGACAAAGGAAATAATAATTAGGCACATGTAAGCTTGAGAGAAAGAGAGAGGATAACATTTCAATAGTCAGCAATTTTGTATCCCGGCCACTAAGTATTGGCTAAAATCTTCCATTGAAATTCTGCCCTGCGCCACTTCCTTCATTGCAAGCAAAGCCATTCATCAGTTCTTTCATGCTGGTTCAATTAAATCCTATAGTGCTCCCAGGCAATGTAGCATCAGCTCTGGTGAAGAATTTCAATTCCGTAAACAGGCCTGTAAATATGCTACTGTGGATAAATTGGCCATCAGGGTGATAGAGAGTAGCAAACGAAAATGTGTGATTACAGCTAGTTTTAGTGTGCTAGAAAGCTGCTGAGCCATTACTGTGAGCGAGAACAATGTTTTTGCCTCCTCTGCTTATCGAGTGTTTTTGCTCTTTCCATATTAGCTATTTCCAGGCAAATACACTTTGTCTGATTTATATTTCTCACTTAGTTACTCTCACAATGACCCTGACCTAGATTTTTTTAGAACTAAAATCTAACGTACCCCTCAAGTGCATTCTCTTCCATGTACTATCTTCATTATGCTTTGTCCTCCTAGGCTTTCCAGTCTTAGAGTGCTAGGAATATAGGCTGGCTTTCTATTTTGTTTTTAAACTTTAAATTAACTACAAATGGAGAATTCTGATCTATCTGCACCTTTGAGTTTTCCTACTTTTATATCCTTGTTTTTATATAACACTTAGACAATCAATTTTACACTGTAATGGGAAAAATGATTTAAAGTGTTTTACTATCATTACATTATGGACAAAAGTCACACTTGCCTTCAAAGCGAATGTCCTTTTCAAAATAGCAATTTGTTTAAAGAAAAAATACTAATATTATATGAAGCTATCAAAAGTGCTTTCCTCTAATAAACTAGTTATCTCAAAAACTTCCCAAGATAAAACTTAGGCATTAACAGAAGGAAATCACTTTGTGCAAAAAAAATTTCTGAAACTTATTTATATTTATCAAATACAATGAAATTTGTTCTGCCAAGAGACATAGATGCAGGATTTTCTATGTTCAATAAAATAAACAACACATTAAGTCTTCCGGTTTAAGGGTTTTCAAATAGAAAATCCCCAAGAAAGGCAACTATGTAATTGTTCTGACACTGCTAATCACTATATACCGAACTTCAGATTTTCTCGTATTTTTTCCTAATACGAAATTCTTGTGAAAGTGGATTTGGTGTTGAATATTACAGGTAAAATCATAAATCAGAAGATTTCTATAATCTTCAATAGCCCTTCACCAGCAAGAGAGGCAACATTCTCTCTTGCCGCTACTTTACTTAATATTAGCAGTCACAATCCTTCTCATCTAAAAATGCTGTGTAGACTGGGTGTGGTGGCACACACCTATAATCTCAGCACTTTGGAAGACCAAGGCAGGAGGATCCCTTGAGGCCAGGAGTTCGAGATTAGCCTGGGCAATATAGTGAGATCGTATATCTACAAAAAGTAAAAAACAAAACAAAACAAAACAGCTGAGCCTCCCAGCTAATCGGGGGCTGAGGTGGAAGGATCCTTTGAGCCCAGGAGGTAGAGGCTGCAGTGAGACATGATCATGCCACTGCACTCCAGCCTAGGCAACAGAATGAGACACTATCTCAAAAAGAAAAAAAAAAAAAATGCTGTGTGTTTCAATGCATTGTTCTTTCAATTGTATTCTAAGAACTGAGTAGAGAAGAATCAACTCTACTGTTATATTTACAGGTAAGTATATTTTAACAGAGTTGGATTAATATTGTCCTTGACTCTAATATCAGCCCTTTTAATTATGTTTTGTCATTTAAATAAAGAATGATAAAAGTGTGTTTGGGTCACAGACTGATTTGTCAGAGAGGGATTTGAAACACTTAGTCAAAAAATACATATCTTTTTTTTAACAAGAGGTAAGCAGAGAAATGTTTTAAATTAGAGTAGCTCTTGAAATAGATGGAGAAGAAAATTTGAGGCTACTAAATGGGAATAAAGGCTGAGATGTTCCCTTTCTTTCTAACAGTTAATCAGTGTCTAGGATTTTAATACCTTTCTTAGACCTCCATGTCTTTTATTCAGAGTGAAAGAAAATGTGTTCTCTCCTTTATATAAAATGAAAGTAACCATGTTCTGATTAGTTATATCTAAAAACATACTTCAGTCAGATGTGGGGTTTATGCAAGTTCAGAATTAATTATTTTAAAAAGAGATCTTATTAGATTTTATCAGAGTCATCTATGAGCATTCCAAAACTTTTATCTTTTATATTCTTATAAATATTCACATAATTATTAGAGATAACAGACCAAGTGGCCTCAGAATATTTGTGCAAACTCCAGTGAAATGATGAAGCAATTCAGCCTAGATCTGGATTGAAATTATAGATCTGCTAGATATAAAGTAGGTCATATAATAATTGATAAGGGATTAACAAGGAGTATACATCTTTCCTAAACCCTGGTTATTTGATCATTCCTTAAACTTCAGTTACTTCATTTGTAAAATAAGAAGTAATAGTAATAAGTAACTCACTGGGTTTTGAGAAGCTTAGGTCACATAGCACAAGACAAATCCTTAGCATAGTAAGTGTACAACAAATGTTAGCTAAGCTAATAAATCATAATACATTGGTTTACCTTTCTATGACTAGCACAATTTTTCCTTCTTTTGTGATATTAGTGTTGTTTCTATAAAGTGGAATACACATTTTTAATGCAAATTTTGAAATAAATGGTCTGAGAGTCTACATCAGAGGTTGATGAACTATACCCCATTGGCCAAATCAAACTCACAGGCTGAATTTTTAGTCTTATTTGGAAGACAACCTGCCCATTTGTTTTTATATAGTCTCTGAGGACTTTTAAATGTCAACAACAGTGTTGAGTAGTTATTACAGACACTGCATGGCCCACAAAGCCTAGAATATTTACTCTCCGGCCCTTTACACAAAAGTTTGTCAATCCCAGGTCTATATCATGCTAAACATCTGAATTTTTTTTTAAGCTCAGTAATTTTATGGGAATTTCAGAGTTTTCTCAACGGTTTCTTTATTAATAGAAGATTCTTCCTGTCTATAGGATGCCAGTGAGACAAAATATAACATGCCTGAAACAGAAACCTTACTGCCCCATATCCCTCATCTAAAGTTGTTTTTCTCCCAGTCTTACCTCTCAGCTAACGACACTCAACTTTTCTAACGCATTTTTAAATTTATTTTTTGCTTTCATCCCACCCTATCTAATCCACCAGCATGTTTCATAGAACCTGGCCCCAAAGTACACTCATCTCTCCTCTTTGTGGCTTTGTCCCACTCTACTTCAAGCTATCTGTATGAGTTTTGTATAGCTACTGCAACAAATTGCTACACACTTAGTGACATAAAACAACATAAACTTATTATCTTATGGCTCTGGTAGTCAGAAGTCTGAACTGGGTTTTACTATTGGTGTCCACAGCTGGGTTCTTTTCCGGAAACTCTAAAGGAGAGTCCATTTTCTTGATTTTCCCAACCTCTAGAGGTTCCCTTGCATCGTAACAGCCAGCAATTGCCAGTTGGGTTTTTCTCATGAAAGAGCCATCTCTCGGCTGAGGCAGGAGAATGGTGTGAACCCGGGAGGCGGAGCTTGCAGTGAGCCGAGATCGCGCCACCACACTCCAGCCTGGGCGACAGAGCGAGACTCCGTCTCAAAAAAAAAAAAAAAAAGACAAGAAAGAAAGAGTCATCTCTCTGGTTTTGGCTTTTCTACCTCCCTCTTCCCCATTTAAGGACCCTTTAACAATCCTAGATAATCCAGGATAATCTAATCTTAAAATCAGACAATTAGCAACCTTAATTCTCTCTGCCACCTTAATTCTCCTTTGCATTTTAACATGAAATATTCACTTGCTTCAGGAACTAAATCGTGAATGTCTTTCATGGTGGAGGGATGTTATTCTTTTTATTGAGTTTAAACTATCTATCTGGGCTACTGCAACAGGCTCTGACCTGTTCTTTGTTTCTATTTGTATTCCCTTACAATCTCTTGAATGCACTGACATCACCATGTACAACATAAAACCGTAAAACTTTGCTGAATCTTGCCACTTCCCTAATAAAAAACCTACCAGGAACTTTCCACTTTACACAGAAGAAATAACCAAACTCCTTACTGAGCCCTTTAAGACTGTGTGTGATCTTCTGTTTGTCTTTTCCTGGATCACTTCCATCACTTTCCAGAAAGAAGGGTACTAGGACATCACCCTGACCTTGCCAAGCTTATTACTACTTCTATACCTAGGTAGTTCTTCAGTCTTTTCCCAAATCTTCACGTGGTTAGCTCTTTTTTGTTACTTAGGTCTCAGTTCAAAGACCACGTCTTTAGATAATTTTCTTCTAGCACCTAAACTAAAAGTGTCCCTCAACAAATAATTCACTGTACTACAATACCTGCCTTATTTCCTTCCCTGATGATTAGTTTGTTTGATTGTTTATGATGCATCTTTTTCTATCAGAGTTTAGGTGAGAGCTGAGACTTCATCTGTCTTGTTGAGGATGTTATGTCCACACATTGAGTAGGATGAGGAACAAATACTAAATAAATATTAGATGAATAAATAAAAGAAAGAACAAAAAAGCTGAAGCTGACAATCATGATGAAAACTCTGTCACTAGTATACCTCATTTATAAAATAGGTTTAATAATTAATATGGATTGTATATAGTAAATTCCCAATAATTAGCTATTATTATCATCATTATTACTATTTCTCCAGTAGTACTAGTGCTCTAATTTTATACTCAAAGATACAGAAGTACTCTACAGCAAGGGTAAAGGGTAAACAAGGGGTGATAATATAATAACAGCTAATAATTATTTCATATTTTGGGATGTTATGATCATGTTAGGAAAAATTTACAGAGATTATCACATTTCAGTTTTATCTACAATTTTACGTGAGAAGAAACTAGCCCTTTATGAATTTAAGCAACTACTTTGTGGCAGAGATGTGAAGCAAAATCCATGCTCTCAATCTCTTCATTATCTAAATGACCATAGAAACTCATGAGCTCTGTGCCAAAGAGTTCAAATGCCACGCAGGAAAGAAAACAAAAATGAATCAATAATAACAGAATGGATTTTGAATTATTAAAACAAGTAAAGAAATAAACAAAAATAGCTCTAAAACAAGACAACAAATTCAGGAAAAGTGTATTAGATGTATAATGACTAGAAGGTAGAACCCTCTCCTACACATTACTCTGTCGTTTCCTTGAGTTCTGCCATAAATTTCAAAAACACATTAGTAAAACTGATATTCTTAGTTAATGCTGACTTAAATAAAAATTCAGAACTAGCCATAATTGCTTAAACAAAAGCCTTTCCCTGAAACTAAATTAAAATGTTATAATCTATAAAAAGGGCTTTCAAATAATGATAAACAAGAGCACTCCTGAAATAGAAGCTCTGCAATAAAGAGAGTATATTGCCATTTAAAAACAAAAATACCACCACACAAAATGCCCAGAGTTACAAATCACATAGCAATCATAGAATAATGGGTCTCATATCTGTTCTGGGAGTGCATCACTTGTCAAGCAAGGGGGGCTCTCTCTGCTTCTTTCACTCTGCTACCGAAGCACTACAAAGTCTTCACATGTGTGAGGAAACTTGAAGTGTGAATGGGTTTATGAGAAAGGAGAATAAAATTAGGTTGTACATGATGCACCGTGAGTGGAACATAAAAATGTAATAGAAAAACACTAACACGGACATCTCAATAGTTTGAAAGGAGACATAATAACAAACAGGTAGAAAAGATAACATTGCAATGTTCATCTCTCACACACAAAAAGAGAGTCAACTATTGTGTTAAATATGACAATATTAATCATTTAAATGAACATGAATAAAACACTAGTGTTACTGTTGGGAAAATGATTGTTTTGATGAAAAGTTATGTATTTTTTTCTCGCACAATACTTAGCTTTATGTGACTGACATTCATTGAAGCTGTTTTACAAATGTATGAATTGTAAGTTACTGATGGCAAA
The DNA here is from genome assembly GCF_047675955.1 of Chlorocebus sabaeus. Taxonomy (NCBI): domain Eukaryota; kingdom Metazoa; phylum Chordata; class Mammalia; order Primates; family Cercopithecidae; genus Chlorocebus; species Chlorocebus sabaeus. The sequence goes on from NC_132927.1 coordinate 23,123,102, forward strand.
GCAAAAAAGTTCTTCTCATCAGACATACAAACTCTGCCTTGTCAGGGAGTGGCTAAACTGACTTCTCTCCCTCAGTGTAGAAGAAGTTAGTTTTACCTCCATTTATGAATTCAATTTAATGTCCTTCTCCTATAATTATAACTGTTCTTTAGATACTCTTTTGAAGCTATTATAAAATTTTCCTGGTTTCCTCATTATTAGTTAAATAAAATGTCTAACATGCATTCATATTTATATCTGTATGATAGTCATAATTTTACCTTTCTTGAAAATTATCTCATAACACTCATGTCTGTGTTAACCATGCAAAGCCACCATTACTATACCTAAATCTCCTTTTTTTTTTACACTTGATCTTAGCCAAAAGGCCGAGAAGAGATCCTTTTTTTTTTTTTTTTTTTTTTTTTTCACTTTTTAATAAGGGGCTTTTCCCCCTGCTTGGCACTTCTCTCTCCTGCCACCAAGTGAAGAAGGACGTGTTTGCTTCCCCTTGTGCTATGATTGTTAGTTTCCCCAGGCCTCCCCAGCCCTGCAGAACTGAGTCAATTAAACCCGTTTCCTTTATAAATTACCCAGTCTCAGGTATGTCTTTATGAGCAGGGTGAGAACAGACTAATATAGTGCTCAAGAGTACCTTGCATAGTCTTTTTCTATGGGACTTTAAGAGATTCTTTCTTTGCTGAATATTTGGCACTCAGGCATGCAGCTGATGGCAAGAGTTCTTAGTCTCAAGGGATCCTCTTGTGTTGGCCCCTCAAAGTGCTGGGATTACAGGGATGAGCCACCACACTCAACCTTTTGTTGAGGATTCTTTCATCTATGCTCATCAAGGATATTGACCTGTAGTTTTCATTGTCATTATGTCTTTGCCAGGTTTTGATATTAGCATTATTCTAGCTCATAGAATGAATTAGGAAGGAGTCCCTCTTCCTCAAATTTTTGGAATAGTTTCAGTAGGATTGGTTTCAGCTCTTCCTTTTATGTCTGGTAGAATTTGTCTGTGCATTCTTCTGATCCAGGGATTTTTCTGGTTGGTAGACTTTCTTACTGATTAAATTTCCAAATTTGTTATTGGTTTGTTCAGGGTTTTAATTTCTTTCTGGTTCAATCTTGGGAAGTGTATGTTTCCAGGAATTTATCTCTTTCTTCTACGTTTTCTAGTTTATGTGCATAGAGATGTTCATAATAGTCTCTGAGGAGTTTTTTTTTTTTTTTTTTTTTTTTTTTAGTTCTGTAGGATCGGAGGTAATGTCCCCTTTGTCATTTCTGATTGTGCTTATTTGAATCTTCTCTCCTTTTTTCTTTATTAATCTAGCTGGTGGCCTATCAATCTTATTTATTCTTTCACAGAACCAACTTTTGGTTTCATTGTTCTTTCATATGGTTTTTCATGTCTCAATTTCATTCATTTTAACTCGATTTTTATTATTTATTTTCTTCTGCTAGCCTTGGATTTGGTTGGCTCTTGTTATTCTGTTTCCTCTATGTATGAAGTTAGGTTGTTAATTTGGTATCTTACTTTTTTATGTAGGTGTTGGTACTACAAAGTTTTCTGTTAACACTGCTTTAGATATTTCCCAAAGATTCTGGTATGTTGTACTTCTGTTTTCATTAGTTTCAAATAATTTCTTGATTTCTGCCTTAATCTGTTTACCCAAAATTGTCATTCTGTATTAGGTTAATTTTCATGTAATTGTATAGTCTGAGAGATCTTCTTAGTATTGATTTCTACTTTTATTGCACTGTGGTCTGGGAGTGTGGTTGGTATGATTTGTTTGTTTTAAAATTTGTTTAGATTGTCTTAAAGCTGAGCATGCGGTGAATTTAGCATATGTGCCATGTGCAGATGAGAAGAATGCATATTCTGTTGTTGTTAAAGGGAGTGCTCTGTAGATGTCTGTTAAGTCCATTTAGTCAAGTATTGAGGTTAGATCCTGAATATCTTTGTTAGTTTTCTGCTTTAATGATCATCTAAGACTGTCAGTGGAGTATTAAAGTCTCTCATTACTGTTGTGTGGTCATCTAAGTCTCTTTATAGGTGTCTAACAACTTGTTTTATGAATCTGAGTGCTCCAGTGTTAGGTGTGTGTGTGTATGTAGAATATTTAAGTCGTCTTGTTGAATTGAACTCTTATCATTACACAATGCCCTTCTTTGTTTGTTTTCCTTTTTTCTTTTCTTTTCTTTTCTTTTTTTTTTTTTTTTTTTTTTTTTTTTTTTTGAGACAGGGTCTAAATTCTGTTGCCCAGGCTGGAGTGTAGTGGAGTGATTATGGCTCACTGCAACCTTGACCTCCCAGGCTCAAATGATCCTCCCAACTCAGCCTTCCAAGTAGATGGGACTACAGGCATACACCACAACACCTGACTAATTTTCTTTTCTTTTTCTTTCTTTATTTTTTTAAATAGAGGCAGTGTCTTGCTTTGTTGCCCAGGCTTGTCTCAAATTCCCACCTCAAACGATCCTCCCACCTTGGCCTCTCATCTTTATCCTTTTTGATTGTTCTAGGTTTGAAGTCTGCTTTGTCTGAAATAAGAATGGCAATACCTGCTCTTTTTTTGTTTTTCATTTGCTTGGTAGATTTTTCAACATCCCTTTACTCTGAACTTACGGATGTCATTGCATGTGAGATGGGTCTCTTCAATATAGCACATAGTTGGTTTATTTATTTATTTTTTATCCTACTTGTTTTGTCTGAAATAAGAATGGCAATACCTGCTCTTTTTATGTTTTCCAGTTGCTTGGTAGATTTTTCAACATTCCTGTACTCTGAAATTATGGATGTCATTGCATGTGAGATGGGTCTCTTGAAGATAGCACACAGTTGGTTTACTTATTTATTTTTTTATCCTACTTGCCACTCTGCCTTTCAGCTGGGGCATTTAACCCATTTATATTCAAGGTTTATATTGATTTGTGCAGATATGATTTTTGTCATTGTGTTGTTAGCTGGATGTTATGCAGGAATTACTTTATAATGTCAATGGTCTATATACTTAAATGTGTTTTGTGGTGGCTGGTAATAGTCTTTTGGTGTTTTAGCACTCCCTTAAGTACCTCCTGAGGGCAGACCTGGTGGTAACAATTCCCTTAGTATCTGCTTGTCTGAAAAAGATTTTATTTTTCCTTCACTTATGAAGCTTAGTTTGGCTGGATATGAAATTCATACTTGGAATTTGTTCTTTAAGAAAGCTGAGGCCGGGCGCGGTGGCTCAAGCCTGTAATCCCAGCACTTTGGGAGGCCGAGACGGGCGGATCACGAGGTCAGGAGATCAAGACCATCCTGGCTAACCCGGTGAAACCCCGTCTCTACTAAAAAATACAAAAATCTAGCCGGGCGAGGTGGCGGGCGCCTGTAGTCCCAGCTACTCGGGAGGCTGAGGCAGGAGAATGGCGTGAACCCGGGAGGCGGAGCTTGCAGTGAGCTGAGATCCGGCCACTGCACTCTAGCCTGGGCGACAGAGCGAAACTCCGCCTCAAAAAAATAAAAAATAAAAAATAAAAAAAAAAAAGAAAGCTGAACGTAGGCCCTCAATCTCTTCTGGCTTGTAGGGTTTCTGCAGAAAGGTGTGCTGTTAGCCTGATGTGCTTCCCTTTGTAGGTGACCCACTGTTTCTCTCTAGCTGCCTTTAATATTTTGTCTTTTGCATTGACCTTGGAATATCTGATGACTACGTGTCTTGGGGATAGTCATCTTATATAGCATCTCACAGGGGTTCTTTGCATTTCCCAAATTTGAATGTTGACATCTTTTGAGATGTTTGGGATATTTTCATGTAAAGTATCCTCAAAGATGTTTTCCAAATTGCTTTTTCTCTCTCCTTCTCATTCAAGGATGCCAATAAGTTGTAGATTTGATCTCTTTACCTAATCCCATATTTCTCAGAGTTTTTTTTATTAATTTTTTTTATCTGACTGAATTAACACAAAGAACTGGTCTTCATACTCTGAAGTTCTTTTCTCAGCTTGGTCTATTCTTCCGTTAATACTTCTGATTGTATTATGAAATTCTTGGTGTGAATTTTTCAGCTCTATCAGATCAGTTTGGTTCTTTCTTAAAGTGACTTTTTCACCTTTCAGCCCTTGTATCATTTTACCGGATTTGTTTTACTAGATTCCTTAGATTCTTTGGATTGGGTTTCAACTACCTCCTGAATCTCAATGATCTTTGTTGCCATCCAGATTCTTAATTCTATGTCTGTCATTTCAGCCATTTCAGCCTCATTAAGAATCATTGCAGGGGGGTTAGTACAGTCACTTGGAGGTAAGAAGACACACTGGTTTTTGAATTGTCAGAGTTTTTGCATTGTTTCTTTCTCATCTGTGTGGGCTAATTTCCTTATAATCTTTGAACTTGCTCTCCTTTCGATGAGACTTTTTACTTTTATTTTCTTTTTCTGCTGTTGAGGGTTTGACTGTAGCATAAGTTGGATTCAGTAACCTGGCTTTGTTTCTGAATGACTTTAGGGGGCCAAGACTCAGCTCAGCACTCCTGGGCTTTTCACTCTATCCCTGGAGGGCTGAGACCAGGCCCAAAGCTTTGTTCTCTGGCACCTCAAAGTTAAGCACCTGCTGCACTTGAGGAACCTATGTATTCCTGGTGTGCTGGCAACAACACTCCAATGGGCATTGCCCGCAAAAGCACTTTGTCAGAGCAGTGACAGTGGCATCTGCAGTGTGCACTGGCAGGAGTGGGGTGACTACAGTGAAGTCCATGCATGCACAAGTACACTGCTGGAGGTGGGGCACTGAGGTCTGCTCATGCAATGGCAAAGCAGGGTTGAGAGTCTGTGCATGGGTGCCTGCCAGTAAAATGATATGGGAAGCTATGTGTGGGTGCATGTTGTGGGGTACCATCAGCAGAAGCTCTCCAACAGTTAGGCAGGACCTACCTGCAAATGACCTATGGTGACTGCTGCCAGGAAGTACCCCATTTGGGCATCCAGGGTTGTGCTCCAAGCAGACTTGGCCAGGCAGGAACCCCAGGAGAGGCTGGTAGACAGAGGTGCACTCAGATCAGACTGGCTTTTTCCCACAGGCAAGATTGCCCTGATCTGTCCAGGTCTGACAGTCAACAAAAGCCAAAGCCACCTAGAGCTGTGTCGTGAACCTTGAAGCTGGGCATCCCTGGCCATGCTCCAATGCAGCTGTTCCCATGCCAAACCTTTGCTCAGCACAGTCTGGAGTCCTGTCCCTGCCACCTCTCTAAGGTGGCACAAGTGTCCATGGGGGTTGTGGAGTCTCCTGAAGCTAGAATTCTGGAGGTCTGTGACAAGAGTAGGCCACCCCTCACCTATTTAACTCACCAAGAGCCACTGCGGGCCAGAAACAAGTCCTGGTGCTCAGCATCCCTGTGCAGGGTTCCCAGCTTCTTCCCACTTCAGCCTAGGATCTATGTCCACCCTCCACCCATTCTCAGTGTCTTCCTTTCTAAGATCTGCTCAGAGTGTGCGGGTCTTCTTGATGGTCTCGTCTCTGGGTGGGAGATACACTTCCTTGTTGTGTCTATTGGCCACCTTAGTTCCTCTCCAGAAAAAGACATTTAAAAAAAAATATAAACGGTAAAAAAATAGAGGAATTATCTTAAAGAAAATTTTTTTAAAATACAAACAATAAAGGAAATAATTTATATATAAAAATACAGTAAACTTCATTTCAGCTTATCCAAACACTATAAAGAAGTTGAAAAGATAAATTACAGATAAGCAGAAGACATAAGGAACATATAAAACATATTTCATAAAGGTCTAATATTCAGAAAAACTCTAAATTCAAAGGCAAAATGAAAACAGCCATGCGAAATATTTTCAAAAGACAGAATATGTTGTTTCACAAAAGAAGAAAAATGAATGGCCAAATCACATTTAAAAACCTGTAAAAGCTCCTCAGAAAAATGAAAATTAAAATCACATTTAGATATAATTTCAACATTATAAAATTGTTTAAAAGCATAAAAAGTCAAAAAAAGTTATGGGAAATATTTGGGAATGGGAATCTCATACATTGCTGGTAGAATAATAAATTCACATGGTTTTTTCAAAAAGGATTTAGTGTTATTTGGCAAAATTGAAGCACTCTATCACCTACAATTCTATTCATTGATGTTTTCCCTACAGAGATTAAGAGATTCTTGCACTTGTGTGCCAAGAAACTTATGCAATGTATGGAATCCTCTAAATCACATGGAGTAATAAAGGGACCACTTTTACTCAAGTTTAAAAACAGTTATGCATACCATAATTATGAACCCCATTTTTATCTTTTATACCAATTCTGACAAGTTGACCAATCACTATATTAATAACAAGCCTATTTTCCCTTTTACAGACCTGAGAGTATTTTGTTAGTCTTGATAATACTTCTATCTGAAACTAAAATCCTGTGGCTAAATCCAATTCTTATGACTTTTATCCTAATAGTTATTGAGATTTTTTTCTTGCACTGATGTTACCAACCTCGTTGGGACTGGAATTTCCATAACATTTCCATACCAGCTTGTAAAGATGCCTAAGACTTCTTGAAATTGCACCAATTGTAATGACAGCTTTGCCAATTGTTACCTGTGTCCGCATTTTTGTTAGAATGTTCTACCTTTCAGATGAAATTGGAACTTCATTCCAGGGGTTCCATTTCTAGGTTCAGTTCTGTCTCAGTCTGCCATATCCCACTAAAAGTATTTAATATTCAGATTAACCTAATAAAATGAATATATTTTATCTAAAAGTACATCTGTATTAAGAAAGAATACTATTTACCTTTCACACAGCTACTCCATATTTACATGAATAATGGATTAATTTGAGGTTGGTAATAATGAGCCTTATTACATTACTCAGACTACCTTTTGTTTTAAGAGTATTTAGGGGCATTATTGTAATTTGCAAAGAGCAAGCTTAACCAGGAATTCTATACATAATTTCTAATTCCTTCTTATATATTAACATCTGATCAGTATAGTAATTATTATTCTCAAAGTTCAAAATATTATGCTTATTTAAATATAATATATTTTTGGACAAATAGTTGATATTTAAAAGGTTTCATTCCAGAGTGATTTTTCCTTTCTTCTACCCTTAGTTGATTAGCCTGTGATTAGACTGGATTGAATATGAAACTTCCAAATTTGCTAGACTACTGAGTTACTGACCATCTCAAATATATGTGTATGTAAAAAACGTATACACACATATATGTATGCATGTGTGTGTGTATGTGTGAGTGGGGGAGGGAGAGAGACAAAAAATCTTACAAATCAGAATCTAGCATGAAGACTTTGCAATTATGTGAGAATTTGATGCATTGGTAGGGTTAAGTCCAAATTAAAGACAATGCCTACGTCACATTCCTTATGATCTTACAGTTGCAGTTCAGTGTTTTTTAAATCACTGTGTTTATACAGCCCATTCTTTCATTTTATAAACCTCTTAAAATACATGAAGACAAATTGAAATGCTTTCTCCAACTTAATCATAGTTTTTCATGGTTCATTCAATCTAATATAATATATATCAATATCCTGCTATAGCTTGTAAGTTGGAAATAATGAATTATCTTGGTATTTTTATACTGCTATAAAAATAATTACTTTATAATATTCTTTTTCATAACACACACATCATCAATTGTGGAATTAAAATTATGATTAAATGCCTTAAAATATATTAACATATAATTTAAATAAGGTACCATCTCACACCAGTTAGAATGACAATCATTAAAAAGTCAGGAAATGACAGATGCTGAAGATGATGTGGAGAAATAGGAATGCTTTCACACTGTTGGTGGGAGTGTAAATTAGTTCAACCATTGTGGAAGACAGTGTGGTGATTCCTCAAGGATCTAGAACCAGAAATACCATTGACCCAGCAATCCCATTACTGAGTATAGACCCAAAGGATTATAAATCATTCTACTATAAAGACACATGCACACATGTTTATCGCAGCAATATTCACAATAACAAAGACTTGGAACCAACCCAAATGCCCGTCGATGTTAGACTGGGTACAGAAAATGTGGCACATATACACTATGGAATACTATGCAGCTATAAAAAACGATGAGTTCATGACCTTTGCAGGGACATGAATGTAGCTGGAAACCATCATTCTCAGCAAACTAATGCAGGAACAGAAAACCAAACACCACATGTTCTCACTCATAAGTGGGAGCTGACCAATGAGAACAGATGGACACAGGGAGGGGAACATCACACACTGGGGCCTGTCAGCGGGTGGGGCACTAGGGGAGGGATAGCATTAGGAGAAATACCTAATGTGGTTGATGGGTGCAGCAAACCACCGTGGCACGCATATACCTATGTAACAAACCTGCACATTCTGCACATGTATCCCAGAACAAAGTATAACAACAAAAAAGTTAAAATATGGCAGAATTGCGTAAGCTACAATAGTTATTCCACATAAATTTTTTGTGTCTTCAGTACAGAATCAGAATGAATATGCCAGGCAATACTGGATATGATGGCTATTACATACCTTTCACACTTAGATTCAAATACTTCATCACTATCAGATTTACTGAGAAAATAATAAATACAATGTACACTTTAAACATGAATTTTAAAGATAACATTAAGAGATTTGGAGATTCTGCAATCAAAATGGGTGCCACTTTAATTTCATAACCAGAGTAATGATATAAACTAGTTTAACTAATACATAGTGAATTCCTTTAAGTTCTAATATTTAATAAGAAAGGACAATAATAATAGGCAACATTATTCAGAGTGTACTATGTCCCAGAAGCTGTGCTAAGTGCATATTCTCATAAATACCACTTTATTTTACAGATGGGAAGTTTAGGAAGCTAAGGCCCTGAAAGGTTCAATAAACTGCTCAAGATGAAAGGAGAAGTAGTGGGCAGAATGAGGATCTAAACAGAAGTCTGTATATTCCAACATATTTGCTCTTTTCAATAGCTACATTGAACCAAGTTTTGATCTTTTCCTGATTTTAATGACCGTAATGGCCATAGCAGTTAGTTTGCTCAAGGAAGAAGAATTAAGCGTAATATAGAATAAGAGATTTATTATAGGTGTTAGACTTTGCATAATAGTGAGAAAGGCTGGGAAAATAACAGTCCTGAAGGAGACAGTGTGATCAGATAAAAGTCACCTAAGTCACTAATATAGTTTGTATCTGTGTCGTTGCCCAGATCTCACATTGATCCCCAATGTTGGAGGTGGGGCTTGGGAGGAGGTAATTAGATCATGGGGGCAGATTTTCCCCTTCATACTGTGTTGCCATAGTGCATGAGTACTCATGAGATCTAGTTGTTTAAAAATATGTAGTATCTTCTCCCCCTCCCCCTCTTGGTTCTGTTCCTGTGATGAAAGACACCTGCTCCCATTTCGCCTTCCACCATGATTGTGAGTTTCCTGAGGCTTTCCCAGAAGCAGATGTTGCTATGCTTCCTGTACAGGCTGCAGAACTGTGAGTCAATTAAACCTCTTTTCATCATAAATTACCCAATCTCAGGTATTTCGGTAGAGCAGTGTGTGAACGGACTAACACAGTCACCAAGCAGGGACAATGAAATTTCCTGAATCTGATTGCCTCTTTTCTGGTGGTGAGCCCAAAATTGCTACAAGCAAGTAAGGCAGACAATTCGGAGGAAAAAAAAAATGCAAAGTAAAGGTAAATATAGACAAACAGTATCTCAGTATCTCACAGGACAAATGGAACTCACAAGGATAAATTGAAAACCATGAAGACAATCTAAAATCCAGGTCAGTGCCTCTAACTCCAACAATAGAAGTCTGTGCCACTCCGCACAAAGATGCACTTATGGCTGGCCTGGGTTTCAGGGAAGTGAAGGGCAAGATGTAGCAAGGGCTGGAGGAACTGACATAGCTGGCATCCTTCAATTAAGTGAACCAACAAATCAAACACAACATTTCTGAATCATAATGATGCCTGGGGCCCTGCACCAATTTTATAATTGTTGCTTCATTTCTGCCTTCCAAATTTCATGTCAATTTCTATAGTGATTAAGCACCCTAAGGAGAAGAGAATTTTGAAAAACATTTCCTTACATAAGATAAGGCAATAAAAATCCACCACTTTGTACAAAGTATTTTGGATCTAAATTTTTGCAGTAGGCAATAAAATTATAAAGACTATACTATGTATGAATCTGTGTACATTAATAAGATTCCAGGGTATAGATATCATGGTATTTTTCAAGAAACAGAGATGAAATTAAAATATGTCACAAAACTTCCACTTAGCAGTATGGAAGACTATGTACTGTAAGTGATCCTCCCATCTAGATATAACTAGATTTTGCCTACAGTCTTACCTTTTAATACATTTCTAGGTTCACTAGAAAATAAATAAATCTTCAAGGACTTAAACCAGAAGCAAACAAACAAATGGGAACTGGAGCAGAGAGATGTGAATGGTTAGTATACATAAGGTGGTGGATTTATCAGGGACACACAATTACAAAACCTGAGGGCACAGCAAAGTCAGAAAGCTCAACCTGAGAACCACACATTTTTTATCTCTCATGACAAGAGAAATTGGTTTCAGGATGGTAGCATCCTAGGGAACAGGCAGAATCAACTACAAATTTTCTCTGGTGGCAAAAGTGTGTGAATTAAAGAAAGAGGAAAGAAACACGAGCAAAAAGTACCCAATACAGATCTTGGTATACAAGAGGATAAGTTAAGCAAAGAATAGGCCCACAAAAACAAAACAAAACAAACTACTATGAAATAGGAATAAAAGTATAAACAACAAATAATAAATTTATATCTCCCAAGACCTCCATAATAAAATTATCAATTGTAAAATATAAAGTAATATATTTTTAACTTTATAAATTTACTTTAATAAGTTTTTCAAGGTAACTAACTATGGTAATCCCACAAGCTGATTTTCAAATTTAGAATCATTGGAAGGGAAAAATTCCAAGAATAGCCCAGACATACTGATGAATAATGACCTGGAAGGACTTGCTTTAAAAGATAAAATATTATTATAAAGTACCCTCCATAGATTATCCCTGTTCCTCCCCTGCCATGTTATGCCCCACCCATGCAACTACTATCCTAAATTTTCAGTTAGCATTACCTTTAAAAACTAGATCTATCATATATTTATTTACACATAACACAGTATTACCTCTGGTTTTGTTGCATTTTGAGCTTTAAAAAAATGACATAATATTATTTAGAGTCATAATATTATTTATTATTATTATTTCTTTTTTTCATTCAATATCTTCTGAGAATTATCCATGTTTTAGCTGTAGATGTCATTCACTGATTCTCAGTGAGCATAGTAGCTCCCATAGCTAATATACCACAATAGATATATTCATTGTCCTCTTTATGTAAATTAAGGATAAAAAGTGTTTGCTACTATGAACAATGCTATGAAGGCCTTTTGCATATATCTTCTGGTTCATATAACAGAGCTTTTCGACAATAGATATCTACTGTGTTATTACTGGATCTTAAGACATAGGCTTTTTCAAATCAGTTATGTAATAAAATATTTTCTCAAGTTCAGGGATCCATGGACTTCAAATTCACTAGTTCTGTCAATAAATCCTAATGGCATTTGTTACAAATATGTCATGAACTGTACTTATAAATAAAACTTCATAAAATCTCAACCTTGCTTTTAGATAAGGTGGTTTTGACCTTGTAGACTGTTATATTTTGACAACTTAAAATTATCATTTGAAAAATGTATATATATAACTGTGAAAATGGCATTTTTATTAATGTCATTTTTGGCATTTTGTTTCAAAAATGGATGGCTTACAATTGCAGAGTATTGGCATAAATTGAGGCAGTCCATTGTACGTATAAATCAAATTCCTATTAAGTAGATGGAAGATAAGACTGATAGGCATTTTTCATGGGAAATTTGGGAGATCTATAGGTAGGTAGACTTACACAAGCTACAGGTAGGTAAGTAGCTGAGAGATAAAATTTGACTACAGCCACATGAACATGGGTTTCAGTGACGATAATTTAAAGTTTGCTTATATTTAAGGCATTTCCTTAATGATATTTGAGGTTCTTTCCAAAACTTTTCAATTACTGCCAATTATGAAAATTGTTATTTATCCTTTTTAAATCTCTCACCTGTTCCATTAGTGTAACCTAGACTAGCAGTTTCAGCTACTTAGATCAGGAAAAAGGAAATTATATGCTCTCTTATTCCTCTTTTTCTCCCCCATCCCTTGGTTTAGATTATTGATAACAGAATGTAAACATAGACAATATTCTCTTTGTTAAATGACTTCAAGTCATGAGAGACAGGTTCCCTTTCAGCTGTTGGTGGTTTTCTTTATACTACTCTTGTTTCTCCATATATTTAGTGGCCAAGTGCTGGCAATCATTAAAAAGTCAGGAAACAACAGATGCTGAAGAGGATGTGGAGAATAGGAATGCTTTCACACTGCTGATGGGAGTGTAAATTAGTTCAACCATTGTGAAAGACAGTGTGGTGATTCCTCAAGGATCTAGAACCAGAAATACCATTTAATCCAGCAATCCCATTACTGAGTATATACCCAAAGGATTATAAATCATTCTACTGTAAAGACACATGCCTTTGGTTCTTCATATATTTCATGGCCAAGTGCCGAGTCTTTTATAGGGTCTATTTGTCAGTTTTTTAGAGGATACTGGAGTTTCTCTCCCTATCCAATTCCCTCAAAGGAAATCTGGCTAAGACACAGTGGCTCTTTTCTTGCTGCCTGCAGCTGCAACCATAGAGAAAGTCCCCCATACAGCCTCTTGCTGCCATATTGCCCCCTCCCAATAAACAATGCTTTTGAAAGTATAGGGCACAGAACATACAATGTTGCTTATATTTAAAACACTATAATGGCCCCACACTAACAGGAAATGTAAGTCTTATCCTTATTATGTCAGAGACTGAATATAAGGGCTGTTTCCTGGCAATCTCAGTATCAGTTCCACCATCTCTTCTGTCTTTACCATCACCACGAAATCTCAGTTTAGTGATGTAACATTTGGGCAAAATAAAACACCATTTCCTGTCATTGCAATGTCCTCTTCCTCTCTGAGAGCAGATGGGACAGTTACACCTTTGAGAAGACTCCATTTGCCCAAAACATTCTGTCCTCTTCCTCAACCTCATATATTTCTATTTATCAGTGACCAGTCAACTTAGTACGAAAGGAAATTTCATGAATAGGACCCTTGAAGTGTCTAATAATATGGTCCTCAAAATACATTTTCTACTGTACTTATGGTCCTGTTCTTTAAATATGTGAAGCACAAAAATATATCTTAATCAGTAACTCTTGTCTATTTATATACACATATAAAACTAATTAATTAGCTTATTATTTATAACATATTGAGAGTTGTTAAGATTCTGTATGGACACAAACACAAAGTTGATCTTTTTGGAATTGATATTTAAAGTTTATCATTTTGATACTCAAAGTATTTTAGGTATAATTATTTGAGAGCCACAACAATAAAAAATAACTGGAAGTTGTTACAAATGTGGAAATGTAGCATTTTTACATGAGTTGTCTGAAATATTAAAGTCTCCAAAGGTAGATCATTCTTTAGTCCGACATTAAAAAATATTCCGGGTAATAACCTGAGGAAAAACATGATCAGATGATTTCTTTCCCCAATACCTAATGAAATGAATAAAATGTGATAAAATAAATATAGCCAAAGGCAGACAAGGAAATAGTTATATATGTCATAAATTTAGGAGGAGATATAAAAATGAAGGCAGTATTCTCATGTGGTAAGTCAGAACCAGATTTTGCTTTCTTAAATTAAAGATTTCTGGCTGAATACATTTAGTGTAATTCCATATTTTGAGGGATTGGAGGAAATCATGAGTTATATAACGATCATTTATAGCATGTACCTTTTCAGAACTGTCCAACCTCTTAAAATATAAAATTTCTGAAAAGAAACGAATTTAAAAAAATATGTTTCAATGATGCCTTAATATGTAGAGAAATGTACTTAACATAGACTTACACAAGCAAAATTGTAGAAAAATCCATTGACAAGTGGAGGTCACACCAACACCAAAGATGCACAGCAATTGGGTTTGACATTTTCCAGGGTTGTGCACCGAATAATAGCAGGCCAAGGGTAAATATGTCACAGCTGGAGAGTGGACTGTGTACCTGGCTGACTGGAGTGTGCTTTGGTGTAGGATATTTAATGGATCTCAGAAGAAGTGGAATGTAGCCAGCATCAAAGGGTATACTTAAACCTTCAAGTTCTCTCTTTTCCCCATCCTCTCATCCCAAGGCCATGGAAAGAAACACCCAACGAGAAGTCTAGATGAACAAAAAAATGTCAAAAGTTTTGTGAAACAGTGACAAGAGAAATGCACCCACAACCTTTCTAATTAAATAGAATGAGCAGAATACTCTACATGACATACAAGCCGTATAAAAATAATGACATGATAGCCATATAATCATTCTTTGGAAAATAAAAATGAAAAAAAAAAAGAAAAATAATATTGAATTTAACAAGTGGCTAAAGTAGATAAGAAATCCAGTTGGGGGACAGAAAAGTAAGCTAATCCCCATAAGTGAGTCATATGTAGAGGATAATCAGTAAAGCATACATTTTTTCAGAAGAATTTCACAAAGAGATGACAAAACACAATGACATGAAACTGGGAATTACAGAACTAAAGATTAAAAAAAAAAACTTGAAACAGAATATTGAATCCATTTAAATCCAGAACTAAGAGTATATAACTGGAAGCAATGATTGCAAGACAGAATATTAAGGTTATAAATCAAGAAAAAATAGTAATACAAGCACCAAAACTTAGTAGCTGAGGGGTGAAGCAAGAGCAAATGTAATAACATCAATATTAACTGAATATCAATTTTGTATAATTAATATGTGCAAAGCACAATAGTGTTCCATTTCTCTACCAGGTACAGTGGCTCATGCCTATAATCTTAGCACTTTGGGAGGCAGAGGTGGGCAGATTGCTTGAGCCCAGGAGTTTGAGACCAGCCTGCGCATCATGAAAAAATCCCACTTCTACAAAAAATACAAAAACATTAGCTGAGCATGGTGGTGCATGCCTGCAGGTCCAGCAACTTGGGATGCTGAGATGGGAGGATCACCAAAGTCTGGGAAGGTCAGGGCTAGTGAGCCATGATCATGCCACTGTACTCTAGCCTGGGTGACCCTGTCTCAAAAAAATAAATAATCATGATAATAAAAATCAATTTCTCAATGCATTATCTCATTTAATCCCAAAATCAACCCTATAACTATAGTGTCATCTCATTTTATAGAAAGCAAAATGACTAACAATGGCTAAACTTAGTAATTTGCCCAAGAAAGTAAAAAGGCTGATTCAAATCCAATCATTCTGACACCAGCTTTTCTTCTTATAGATTGTTTAGTGACAATAACCTCATTTTGAATGATTATTGCAAGTATAATTTATTTTAACTTTACTATTTTTCACCTAATTTGTTGTTAAAAAAGAATATATAGGTATTTTTATGAAAATGAGGTCATTACACTGAAATACAAACAAAAGCAAAAACAAAAAGGGTGTTAATATAAAGCCAGGAAGATGAATGAGGTGAAATGACGTCTTAGCTCAATCCTTAGGTCAGTAGTAACATTCTGAGAACCAGAAAGCTCTACTTAAATTATGTAAGGGTAGGCAGTACAAGGCTGCTAAAGCAGAAGTAAAATGCTTGCCAATGTTAGTGACAGCCAATTCACAGAAGAGCTAATGTATATTTTTATAAAAATTAAAGATTTTTCAAGATAAATATGCTTAATACAGTTGTATATTTTGAGGGAGTAGAAATGATGGATTATATAACAATCATTTATGAAATACGCTTTTCAAAACTAAATTGATACAGTACATAGCCCTACTGAAGTTTTCTTCATCTTCTTATTCAGTCAGTATTTTCCATTAAAACCTATATATTTAATCAATTAAATCAAAAAGTTTCATTGGGCAGTATTTGCTTGAATTTCATTAACTATGCTTGTATTTTTTTTATTTCAAATGAGCAAACAGTTCATTTTATTGCAGCAGTAAATGGACATAAATACGTTCCCAAATGCAATTTTCCATTTTGAACAGAAATTTTAAAATAACGAACTCTGCAAAATTATAATGAAACTATCCTTCAGCCCAGTTGCCCTACCATTTTTAAAAATAATAATTAGAATGACCCTAAAATAAGAAAATGCTGAAAAAACAAAATTATGGCTTGGGGAAAATTAGTAGGAAGGATTTTTAACAAAAACAAGTAAAAGTGCTTGCATGTCGACATTTTAAAAAAGAATTTATATATAATCCTTATAATGTGAAACTGTGGGAAAATTCAAATAAAAAATTGACAGCTACCTGCCAGGTTTTAAAGTATTAATTTTTAATCTTTCATTTTCTCTTCACTCCCATCTCTATATGCATGAAAAATTACTGTTACCAATCCCTTAGGGCAAAGAAGTTCATGAGCCTATACTTACCTCTCTCCCTGCATATTTAGTGAGTGCAGAGTTCCAAGTTTGAAGGTCAACATGTTTTGAGAGGTTTAAGACCAAAGAGAAAGGGAAATAATGAAGATGGAAAACATTTTCAAAGCTGGGCCATGGTTGTACTAGAAGCTAAGGGGTTGCTTATTTTATCGTGTTTTGTATTGCCTTTCCCTTTTGATTATTATTACTGAGGTTGAATTTTCGTTTTTGAAAGTGTGGCAAAACGCAAACATAAAAAACGTCTTAAAATAGGAACATAGCTTAAATATATACAAACAGGAAATATAGCAAGGGCCTGAAAGAAATATCCAGCCAGATACAACATGTTGTATCTGACAAAGCAATTTTTTAAATAAAAGAAAATTAAATAGTAGTGTTTCTATACTATTTAGTATTTCTTTTGTTGTTTTCATTAAATGTGTTGACTTTGAAAAAGAACCATTAGTATAAAAACACCGAAGGCACTGTTAGCAGGATTGAGATTGAAAAGACTAAGTCAATTGTAAAGAACAGGAATTTTTTTAATGCAGTACAAACTCAGGAATTTTAGCTTACGTAGTTTCAAAAATAAAACAAAAAGCACTTGTGTGATCAATGTAACTCTAATACAGGACAAGCACCTACAATTGCAAACTCTCTCTAGGGTCCTTTTAGAGTACAGATAGCTGATTTAGTGTCATTTTCTCTCTTCTTTTGGTTCTACTGGAGCCCAGATACAAGCAATATGAACTCTGTTGTCACCTATGACTTTTCTATGATGAAAAAAAGATTAGACTGTTATCTCTTGACTGTGAAACAATGTAAAGTTCATCTAGAAAAGCCTTTTTCAGTGATACTCAATTGTCCTAAGGCTCATAATCAGAGGTGTAAGGTAATTCTAAAAACAATGTACAGAAATTTATAGGAAAACATAAGGCAACCAAGTTTAGAAATAAATTACTTCCACAGGGGCTGCGGTTCAAATATCACTAATGCCTACTATTATTTTCATCGCTACTGTTTATATTCTATAAACAATAAATTTTTTCACTCAAATCTATTTTTTATTCAAGAAATGATAGCTGTATAACTTACGACTTTACTACAAACAAAACTTTCAACATATTGCTCTATACTCTCCTAAAGTGTTTGATTAAAACAGTAATAGCTTTCTCTATAAATTGTACAGTTTTACTGAAGGAAGGTAACATTTGCCATTAAAATGGCATAAATTGAAAAAAAATTATCTAGCAGTCTATATTCTAAAACACTGGATAGTTAAAAAATATGAAAATTTAAAAAGTAGTTATTTTTGTCAGTAAACAGAATTTATTAGTAAGCATAAGTCAGACCGGCATGGCCCAAGGAGACAGTGCTGCCAAAGCCTTCATGAGTGCAGAACCCGCCACTTGTCCAAAGGGCCGTGACTGGGAACGTACTTGACTCCACAACCGTCAGGGATGAGGCGCTTCTTGGCCACCATGTCTTCAAATTCGTCAGCATTAAACTTCGTGAAGCCCCACTTCTTGGAGATATGAATCTTCTGGCGTCCAGGGAACTTGAACTTAGCCCTGCGCAAGGCTTCAATCACATGCTCCTTGTTCTGAAGCTTGGTGCGGATGGACATGATGACTTGACCAATGTGGACCCGGGCCACAGTACCCTGGGGTTTTCCAAAGGCACCTCGCATACCTGTCTGGAGCCTGTCAGCCCCAGCACAGGACAACATCTTGTTGATGCGGATAACATGGAAGGGATGGAGCCGCACTCGCATGTGAAAGCCATCTCTGCCACAACTTTTCACCATGTACTTGTTGGCGCAAATACGGGCGGCCTCCAGGGCTTCAGAAGACAGCTGCTCATATTCATCAGACACCATGTGGCCACAGAGTGGGAATTCATCCACTTTTGCCTTCTTTCGACCCAGGTCAAAGATGCGGATCTTGGCATCAGGAACCCCTCGGCAGAAACGAGATTTTGGGTACGGCTTGTTCTTACAATACCGGTAACAACGAGCTGGACGGCGGCCCATGGCAACACAGGAACGTCTTCACTGCGTCGAAGTGACAGTGCGCTCCCTGAACTGCGCCTGCGCGCATCTTATATACGTTGCCCGTCGTCCCGCGCGGGAACCGTAGAGTCCTGAGGAAGATGTGACGAGTCTCTTTCGCGACGTCCCAACTGGAGACGCAGCGACGCCTGGAGCCTCCGCGCCTGCGCGACCTGGCGCATTGAGGTGAGCAGAGAGGCAGCTGTGGAGTCTACTCTCCCTGGCGGCCAGGCAAGGAATTGGGCCTCGCCTCAACGACGCAGCTGCGGCTTCCTTCCTGCTGGCCATCTTGGGCTAGGAGCTCTTGCTTTCAGCTTTGCCTTAAGTATAAAAGAGGTTATTTCCAGGCAGGATGATCGCTTGGGCTCAGTTCAAGACCAGCCTGGGCAATATAGTGAAACTCCGTCTCTACCAAAAAAAAAAAAAAAATAGCTGGACATGGTGGCAAGTGCTTGTAGTCCCAGCTACTCAGGAGGCTGAGGTGGGAGGATCGCCTGGGCCCTGGAGGCAGAAGTTGCAGTGAGCTGAGATCGCACTACTGCACTCCAGCCTGGGTGACAGTGAGACCCTGTCTAAAGAAAAAGAAAAAAAAAAAAATCCTAGAATTTGAGAAGAAAAATCCTTCCAGTTATTCAACATACTGTTTCCAGTTTGACCAGTTCATTCTCCAGAGCTTGTATCTCACTGTCAGCATTTGTAGATCAATTGCTGTTTCTTGGAGTATGTGGCCACCTTCCCTGGATAAAGTGGTTTCTTGGCATGAGTGCTTTGATGAGACTCAGGAAGAGATGAGAGGAAGACTAGAGAGAGGGATAAAGAGAAGATATCTGTTGAATCTGTAGCTTGGCAGTTGTTTTATAAACATGAAACTTTGTTTTTTCTTTGTTTGGCCTAAAGAAATGATTTTATTATCAAGATGATACATACAAAATTGAAATGCCAACTAGATTTTTTTTTTAACTTAAGGCTATTTGCATTTTCAAATGTTAAAGCTGCTGAAACTATATAAAAGAGTAACAGTTTGTGCTTTAGTAATCTTTTGCCCTTTCCTGAGAGTAAATTTAATCTTTTTTTTTTTTTCTTCTCAGAGTTTGTAAAACTATTATGACAAGGATCTGAGTGTAGGAAAGGAGAAGAGAGAGGAAAAGAAATTAATAGTTTACAAACCCTACTTGTATTTTTCTAGCTTTCTTTCTTTCTTTTTTTTTTTTAGTGTTGTTTCACAAATCCATTACATCATGTAACAAAATCCCTCTAATGTGAATATATTCTGTCAATGCTTTTTCTTTTAAGGGAGAAAAATAACTCCTGCCTTTAAAGTGAGTGGATTTTTACAAAATACTAAGGATAAAACAATTAAAACTCCCAATGTAAAAAACTTTCTCGCCTTTAAGAAAGCTTGGTCACTTCCCTTTTCTTCCTTCCTTTCTTCTTTCCCCTTTTTCTCAACTAGTTCCTGTTTACTATATGCCTGAATATTGAGATAAAGTAGCTAATACTATGTTGCTGTCCCCAAGCTTACAAGCCTCGGAGAGGATTTAGATACTTCTCATATATCATCATATTACCAAGTGTAAAATGTGCCAAAAAGGAAAAGCAAAGTAAGCCCTGAGACCGTGGGGTGAGGCTGGGAATGAGACCTTGATCTAGACTGAGGAATGGGCAGGAAAATCTTTATCCAGAAAGACATTTCATGTTGTGACCATGGCACATGGGGTCTGATGTATGCAAGACCTGAAGCAGGCAGAAATACGGAACATTTTAAAGAACTTAAAGTTAGGCCAATGTGACTGTGAGTGAGAGGGTGAGTCACATAACATGAGCCCCAGTGTGTGTGTGTGTGTGTGTGTGTGTGCGTGCATGTATGAGAGAGAGAAAGGGGTCATGCTATTCCTATAGGGCCCCTTTTACCAAGTTAGGGATCCTGATCTTTAATGCGAGGTCATTAAAGAGCTTTGGATAGGTTTTATCACTCTGGTTATGGTATGGTAAATAGACTGAAACAAGCCCAAACAATGTATGCAAGGAGATCGGAAAGGAAGACTTTGCAATACTGCAGAAAACACATAATAACTTGAACATACTTTAAAATATTTGACTTTATATACAAGTTAGTATCTTTTTTATACTACTAAATGCCCTGAATCTATGATAGCGCCTCGGGGGGAGGTGTTTGTGAGGCAAAAGGAAGACACCTGGAGTTTATGTGCCACGACACACTCACTTCCACTTGTCTGATCTCCCACCTGTCTAATGTTGCCAAAACCCTAGAAATCTCTGACCAGCAGATGCTGTGTTGCTGTCAGGGCCTGTCTGCATAAGTTTCTTTCTTTAATCCAAAGCTTGAGCAATCCTGGTTTGTGCGGGTCTGTACCAGTTTTAACATTCAAGTCCTGGGTCCTGCAACACCCCTTAATACCACAGGAAGTTGGAGGGTTGGCCACCCTACTCCATTCATGCATGAGGCCTTTCACAGTTGCAGATTAGGAGGGTGGAAAGAGGAAAGGGAGGGCCACACTGGGATCTTCTATTTATACTCCTTTCCCTAGCCCTGCAGATATAAGAGGAGAGCCTGTGGAAAAATGCATGAAACATCACCATTCTATTGAAATATTACAAGCATTCCTCTCAATCAATTCCAACATTTTGAGTGTTTCCCTACGTCTCTACTCTTGCCATCCACAGTGTACATCATGCTAAGCAAACCTTGCAAAAAATATATAAAACTTGTCTGCTTTGAGATATATAGCTATGGGAGACATTAATATCATGTAAAATAGAGATGGCTTAAAGAATGGGTAGAACATTCACAAGTAGAGATACAGGATAAGGTAGGAATGAAGCAGAACAACTTTTTAAAACCATTAAGATATATGAGGACAGAAGTATCTCTATCTGGTTCACGGTTTTGTCCCCCGTTTTTGGCACATTGTGTGACCAGTAGCACAATGAATACACACACTACAGAGGTGCGGTGCGGTGTTAATAAACTAATAACCTGCTCATGGTGGAGGTCAGGATTTTGAGGAGAAATCCCTGATTTGTAGTGTTTGATGATTTATTTGGTAGAAATACTTTTTCTGTCATCAGTTTCAAACATCAGTGTGATTTACTGAACACAAAGATGGGTAGAGACATGCACTATCAGCTTCTGTAAGCCAGTGTTAGCCAGCTCCAGCATGCTGCCATTTGGTGTGTATACACAAGACAGAAAAGACAAACTTGTCTTTGCTAATGCTAATAATGCATATCCTGTAATAATAATTTTTGGAATGATCAGGGAGAAGTCTTTCTTAGGAGCCCTTAGAAAGCAGATAGGCATGAATGTTTAAACTTGATTCAGCTTTGGCTGTGAAACAGTTTCCCTCTATGGTTTCTCCCTCCGGTTCCACAACCCTTATGTGAAAGGCATGCACTATTCTTTACTTATTGATTGTAAGTACTTTCCTCATTGATTACTGACTTGTAATTAGCACTAGACAGTGTGAGAAATACAGTCAAATTCCAGATATCCTCTGTCTTCATGCAAAGGCTGGAAAAGAACAGTTCTGTGTATTAGTTCAACATAGCATTTACTTTTCTTTTTTGATATCATCTTTCAAATGTTTCACAATGGGCTAAACCTGACTTTGTTCTCAAAGGGGAACATGCACTGGAGTCTGATGAGTTGAGTGGCACACACCGTGGATGCCCTCTCCTGCTACAGGAAGCATCTGCACTGTTGATCATTCAGTCATTGTGTGGAGGACCATCACTGGGTGCTTTACAATATACTGAGATTCACAGATCGTGTTCCACTTGGACTCTCAATGAAGTGTGAAGGCTCCACTGATGACTAACAGTCATTTTCATCTGCATTTCTTAGTAACTTCACACTGGGAACTGTAATCTCAATGTTTTTGAGACTAGGTGAGCAATTTGACTGTCTGTATACAGTATTCCTAGAATTGAATCATGAATATAAAAGAGCCATGGTTATGGCTGGCCTTTTCTTCAAGCCAGTGGATTGTGCCTATTGTCATGGCTAATGAGTGGTCATGCTGCCTGTCTTTCATGCACTTGATTCACAATGGTCTCTTATCTAGTGACAAGAAAATGCAGAAATGCACATTTTTTGAACAGAAATATAGTCAGATAATTTTAACTCCTTAGCCCAGAGCCCTAATATATTTTGCTTTTTGGCTGGTATTTTCTACATTCTTCTGCTTCTTTCTTTGGGAACCTCTTTTAACTTTGGATATGGGAACTGAACATGTACACTTACCTTTGTAGTTTGCTTGTGGAGACTGAGTTTCCCCCAAATGAATGACTTTTGACATTGTTCCAGAAAGCTGGAAAAAAGTAGGAAAGGATTAAATCAGGGAGAGGAGGCACACAAATATGCTCGCTAAAATTTGGTTAATTTTTTTTTCCTTATGCATTTTAAATTTACTTGTTTAGGTTTCATACTTGTACAAAATGTATAAGCCATTAATTAGTTTTATATGGTAAGTAATTGAAATGTAGTTTTATAATTATAAATATTTAAGCAATGCTATAATAAAGATATGATATGTAATAAACAATTTGAATAAACATAAGACTCTACACCAGTTTTTGAAAGCCCTTTTCTCTAAAAAGGGATTAGTTCAGTCTGCAAATTTGAGAAACACTGATCTGGGGTTAGGGTGCTGAGTATGAACTTTGCCCCCACATATTGAATGCATAGCCTTCCTGTGCTTTAGATCCAAATTCCTGTCTATTCATTTAAAAGGCATACTGATGAGAGCAGTGTTGTTACTTCCTTTGCCCAGTTTACTTAGCCGTAGTTTGTGTGGTTTATAGGGTTTACAGAAATGCATGAAGCACATATTTAGCTAACTGTATAGATTATTTAATCATTCATATCACAACAGCCAACTCTATTTCGGATTAAATTCATCTTGTACTTTTAATGGATGACTCCTTTATCCATTAAACAGATTTTTTATTTTTAATTTTGAAAGTTAGTAATCAACTTTAGTAATTACATTATGGATTATTTATTTATGAAACTACTAATTCCAGTTGATAAAGCACTTTGGAAAGCTTTTTAAAAAGTTTTGCTTCACTTATTGTTATAGACTGAATGTTTGTGTGTTCCTAAAATTCATATGTTGAAATTCTAATCCCCAACGTGATGGTATTAGGAAGTGGGGCTTTGGGAGATAACTAGGTCATAAAGGTGAGACACTTATAAGTAGGTGAATACCATTATAAAAAGAGACCTCGGAGAATAGCCCTCTTTTTACTACAGGAAAATATAATGTAAAGTTGGCAGTCTGCAGACTGAAAGAGGATCCTCACCAGAACCGAACCTATACCACTTTGATCTCCTACTTCCAGCCTCCAGAACTATGGGAAATAAATTTCTGTTGTTTATAAGCCACCAGCCTATAGTACTTAGTTACGGCAGCCCAAACTCACTAAGACACCTGTCCAGCCTTTTCATTCATTCACTTTGTTCATTCATTCATTAACAAAAAAGAAAGAAAAAGGAAATAGATTATGAATACAAAATTAGAGACAAAGCAAATATTTGTTTAGAATGCAAAAGAAAATAAATTGCAAATTATAAGTAGCCAATAAACATCATTTACATAACAAGCTTTTAAATTTTTTTAACTGCCTAATCCATTTTTATATTCTTTCTTCTTTATATTTGCTAGCTGCATTTGACCATTACTTTCTATTATATTTATGAAAAGATTGAAAGCTTAATTCAATATGTCCTCTAGTAAATTGTTTTAAATTTGTATTGATAACACACAAGTTTCTTTTGGCCTCACAACTCAATGTTATATCATATGTATATTTAGGATTATTGTGAGATTGAGAAAATCTTACATCTTTCATATGCGAACTATAGTATTTCAAAAAACTTCATTTCTCTGGGTACTGACCACTCTCAAATATTAATGGAAAATCTTCATAAACTAGTTTACAGTTGATATTCTCCTTGTAATGTAGCATTTGATGGGATGGAAATCACTTATACCAGTTGTTCTCAGAAGAACTGATTGTGTGCATCTCTTCCCGAGTTTTTAGTTCAGTCACCTAACATCGGTAGGTTGAATTGGTGATGGTGGGACTATTTACAGCATTGGAAAAACTACAAATCCAGTCTTATTTTCTCCCTGGAGAGCCACTTATTAAACATGTATCAGTACACCACTGTTAATACCTTCTTTCAAGTTATATGCTTCCTTTATTGGTTTCAGTAATTCATGTCAGGTCAGCCAGAAACTTCAGGCTTTTTCTAATGAGCTCAAACAATTTATTATTCTTCATTAATTGGATTGTAAAATATTAATAATCTGAGAGCTAATTAACTGCAATTAAAATATTTGCTTAGTTAAAGACACTGATATGATCTGAAATTTGTTTTGTCAACAATTTGGTACCTTATTATTAAATACTTTCTATTGATATTATTCATCTGTATTGCATTTGTTTTATATTCTATTAGTTTTTACCAATTTTTCTCTCAATTTTTTAATAAATAAATTTGAAATTACTGCCAAATAAGAAGTCTGTATATTTCAGTTGTTTTAAGTGAAGTGCTCCAAAATGTCCTTTTCAATTGCAGTGAAAATAATGTATTTTATCACTTTGCATTATTTAAATAAACACTTACCTCTTTGGGCGTATATCTTTGTATCAAAATGTCGATGAGTGCCAGATGAGTCAGCACAGGAGTAGTCAGAATATTTTTAGAAGCAATTCCAACACCAGACACACTAGCAATACCTCATCTATTCACCAGTATGACTACAGAACACATAAACACACCCTATTAAATGCGAACTAAATACATTCTTTAATAACTTTTCCTTTAGCAGGATCCCCAACTTGCCAAGATAGCTTCAATGATGCCTGCTCTCAGGGAGAAGTGTGAAGGAAAGTGGGAGTACAAAACGGAGGGCAAATTTTATAAAAACAATACTTGAGCTCATTGCTAGGGCCCATCCTAGGGCCTGGGAAGGAAGCTGTATACATGAAGATTCCTGAATCCAAGGCTTTATTAATTTTGTTAGAAGTTAATTTTATTTCTGAGCAGATGATATTACTGTTTTTTTAAATCCCTTTTTATTTTTGCTTACCTAAGTGATGTTCTTCTCCCATCTGCTTTCTACAGCCCCAATGTCTTCAGAAATCTCCAAAAAATATTTATACCCTAACTACCCTCAAGTCTTTTACTCACAGTAAAGTTCTGTACTGTCCTAAAGTCCTTAAGTCTCCTTAAATCCTTTACTCAGAATAAGGACTTGAGGGCAGATGGGGTATAAATATTGTTTACTCATGTCCTTTTATTTACTAAAATGTAGGTTATAGTTTTCAACTTAAAAGTGTTTCTCTCTTAAGATTTCCAAGATTAAAGCCTTACAATAAAATACATGGGTAATAATAGTAAACAATTTCAAGTAACCATGAATTAAGACAAATATTTTGGTGCATGAGACTATACAGATTCTTCTAAAATCATAGTTTACATTTTAATTGGTTGAAGAAATAAAACTATTTAATATATGTTGGTTATTTGAAAAAAATCTGTATACTTGCTGAATTTTTTATAATGAAATAGATTCTAGAGGTATTAGTAATGATTTAAACGTTAGAATAAAATAAAACACTAGAAGAAAAGATACAGGAAGTTATTATATTATTGAAGTGGGAAAGGCTTGTTGAAGCAAGACACAAAGAACAGAACCTATAAAGGAAACTTGTGACATCATAAAATATTTAAACATCTGCAAGATTAAAAAATATATATACACACACACACACACACACACACGTGTATAGATATAAAGATCTCAATATTGAGACACAGAATCACACGCGCGCACACACACACAAACACACACAGACACTATGTAAGTCATAGTTTATTTTACTTTATTTTTAGACAGTGTTTTCCTAACAGTGCCCTGGATTTGATCTTTGCCTGGAAGCTATTTCTGAATTTGAAAATTGTTTGCCATTCGGAGAATCTGGGAATGAGAAACGGTTTTATTTTGAAATCAGCAAATTTTGGCTCTTTTATATTCTACCATCTGTTCATTAGCTAATCTCTCTCTTCATTTTATTATAGGCAAATAGAAGAAGCCAGGTGACACTTTCAACACTTTGCCTGAAATCCCTTTAGCCAGATATCCAGTTCATTAAGCAATTTTCTGTTTTCTGTGCTACCACAGGCAACAACGTTGCTAAACTTTCTGCCAGGAAATAACAACGGATTTCTTTTCTCTAATTTCCTATCACATTTTTCTAACTTTTTATTAGGTGCTCACCAAAAGCCTTTTCAAGTCCCTTCAGTATTCTATCAATCATCTCAAGGTACTTCCAGCATTTTTCCACTGCTGAATCTCAAAGACATTGCAACCTATTTAAAATTTGGGTCCATAGCATCCTACCTCTAGTATCCCAAATCTGTGTCAATCATCTGTGACTATGTGACATGAAGCAATAGTTCTTTACTATTATCACTAAGGTTTCTGAGAGTTGATTAGGTTCAGCTAGGAAGTCCTTGCTCAGGATTTTTCACACAGTTTTGTCAGATAGTGACTGAAAACAACTTGAAGGCCTTTCACACACATAGCTTTAGTTGCCTCTGGCTGTTGGCTGGGGTCTCCCTGGGCGCTGATGATAAAATTTTCTACACTTAGCCTTGCTATGTGTCCCGGGCTTCCTTGAAGCATTGTTTCTGTATTTCAAGGGATGGCATCTCAAGAGCGGAGCCAGACAGTTTTTATGTTGCCTTTTGCAACCTACGCTTGGAAGACTTGCAATACTGCCACTACATTTTATTTGTTAAAAGTTAGTCACTGAGGAGACTTATGGAATGGTGAAGAAAGGACCTGTGAGAATCTGTTTCTCCATAAAGGCAAGAAGAACACTGGCAAAACTTGTTAAAATCAACTTTTTCAGAACTCTGGAAACTAAACTAAGACCTGCAACAGTCCACGGAACGTTTATTCTAGAAAACTTGCTTCTCCTCAAGGACAGTGAGCTTTGTGGTTAACTTGCACTATGTCCATTTCCTTTTCTTCAGATCCATGGCTGCTGTGAAAGTCACCAGGCAAGCAACCACTAGGTGGGGCTGACTGGGTAAAGAGCTTTTCCTAAAGCTCCATCTCCAGAGAATTGTCACAATTTGACTTGTTTGTTGGTACCCTGGTAAAACCTCATACACAGGGCTGTTGTTATTTGATCTAAATCAGAGCTTGCTCAGTGGGGAAAGCTCTATTCCTGAGTTGTTTGTTGGAAACAATCAATAAATAGCTATTGTTTAGTATCGCAGCTGCCTAAGGTGAAAAATACCCATTGGGAAAAACAAGAGGCTGGCCAAAAGACGTAAAAGAAAGCTCTTGGCAATGAGATATCTGTGGGGAACTTTGAAGAGTTCTGACATAATTCTGGGGGTGTAGAAAACTACACACATGTTAAGGCCTGTGTACATGCTCAAGAAATCCTGAGAAGGCTCTAATCTCTCGCCTTTGGCTGGCCTTGGGTCCCTGTGTAAAAATAAAGCCTAAGACAGAGCTGTAAACTGTGAGAACATTGAAGGAATGCCTCAATATATATGTAAATCCCGGCCACATCCCAGTGTGTTTTGGTGACTTGAGGCCCTCCCTAGTTCATGGGATTAACTGGAAGAGACTTCCTCGCATTAATTGGGCAATGAGGAGGTGTCCTTGTGCAGGAGTTGTGACCTGCAGAATTATTGCTACTTGGACAAGCCTACAATTTACTTCTTTCATCCTAGGCTGAGGATTTGCATTTGTAATTGTTGGCAGAGAGAGGAAGAAAGTGCTCCACTCGGGTCCGAGGAGCATACAGAGAGAAGGCAGGGAAGAAGGAACATGTGCAGCCTTTCAATATGAGTGAAGTCAAGATTTGAAATGCACGTTCCCTGCCTGAGGGGCTTCAGAGTGTTGTGAGCCTCTGATCTTCAAGGTAAAACGAGGCCTATTGGAAGTCGGAGGCTGAGGCATGCATTTCTGCACTTACGGCTGGAAAGTTGAACCAGGTTTTCCAAAAACTGTCGTTTTTGCTTTCAAGGGTGCTAAAGGTAAGAAAGGGTTAGGCAGTGAATAGAAAGTAGTGCAGCCAGGTTGTGGTTAGCTAGGCAACAGGACTGTCATAGAGGGTTATTTGTCTGAAGACAAAAGTCTGGGGCTTTTGGGCCATGAGGAGTTGGGTTATTGCATTGCTCAGTTTAAACTGCCAGCGTGAGAAATGTCTCAGATGCTATTAAAGTTAGGCAGCTCAGTTTAACTCTAGCTCACTGATCACCAACCACCTCCTTCTTCACTCCTTTCAGTGACTGAGTTAAAAAGAGAAGACGCAAAAAGAAAAGTGGTCTTTCCCTTTCCCTCCATTGTAATTAGGATTTAGTCCATCTTGGCTCACAATTGGAATTTTAGGATGGAAAGAAAAATCTTGTCATCTTTGCTCTTGATCCTGAAGAATAGAATCTCAAAGAAATACCTGAGAGGAAAATTCTTTCCTTCACTGAAATGAAAATTGGAGTGCTTGCAAAACTGAACAAAGAAAGAAAAAAATTAGTAAGCATTACAGACAACTAGCAGTTATAGTCAGATTATTTTTCAATACATGAGGAGGATATACAATAAAAAAGGTGAGCGGGAGCCAGGAGTAGAAACAGGGAAAAGAGATAAATGCAGAATCTTAGAGACTGCAGAAACCCAGCAGTTCATTGTCTTCTAATGCACATCTGGAAAGCTGCAATTGAAAAGAGGAACCAGGAACTTCAGTCAGGGCAAACACAGCAAGGAAATGTGAGCCCCAGGTCGCAGAAGGAAGAATCAGTAAATGGTTGCAGTCTGACAACATGTACCATCAGTGGCTTCTGTTGCTTGAATGTTTTTTGTTGATTTTCATGATCATGACAGCTAGTAAGTTCATCATGTTGACCTTTAAAGATCCAGATGTGTACCGTGCCGAACAGGAGTTTCTATTCCTGACAACCATGTCAGAAGTGGGGAAGTTGCCAGAAGAGAAGCACTTTCTTGAGGTACTGAAGCCGACTGGGAAGATGCTTTTGGACAGATGGCTTGTTTAGCCCCTGGTCTACATGGAGCACATGGAATTCATCAGAAATATCTGCAGGGATGAAGCCCTGAAGAATCTCTTGTACACTCTTGTCTCCAGGTTTGTTCTGGACTGAATATTTGTCTGTGACAAGCACAAGATTCTTTTCTGCCAGACTCCCAAAGTGGGCGACACCCAGTGGAAGAAAGTGCTGATCCTTATAAATGATTGAAACATACTTCAAGTTTTTTTATTGTAAGAGATACCTTTGAAAGAGTTACTTCTTCATTTAGGGATAAAGTTGTTCACAATCCTTGGTTTGAACCTTGGTACAAGCATGAGATTGCCCTGGCATTATCAGAAAATACAAGAGGAACCCAGTGAAAACCCAGGGGATCCACTTTGAAGATTTCATGTGCTACCTGGGTGAGCCAAACCACAAATGACTAGACCTTCAGTATGGAGACCACATCATTCAATAGATGATGTATGTATAACTCTGTGCACCCTGCGAGATAATGTACAGTGTGACTGGACACCACGAGAGCCTGGAGGACGATACCTCATACATTATAAAAGAAGCTGGCATTGACCACCTGGTATCATACCTGGTCATCCCTCCAGGCGGTGCATTATCATGTATAACAGAACCAAAGTGCAGCACTATCTTCTGGACATCAACAAGACATCTGATACCCGTATGCACGTTTCAAAGGGGACTTTAAGCTCTTTGGGTATCAGAAACCTATTTATTTATTTTACTAAACTAAGGCATAGAACCTACAAATTTGAATATCTTTGTTAGACCAGGGGCTAACCAGGTGGAGATCTGAGCACAAAATGACACTTCCTCCACCACACGCCCTCCTTTTAGGATGTCTGAGGTCTCCCATGGGCCTGTGAGCACCTCGACCTATGACACAGGCCCTGACTGTTACCACTTAGTTTGGATGTAAGATGCTCTGAGGACCCTGCCCCCTCCTGTCATTGTCATTAGGATGCCACTCGCCTCTGTACACATCAGAGGGGGGAAAAGATTTGCAGTCTGACAGCCCAACAGGGAGGAAACATTACACAGCATTAGGAGCAGAGTGAGCCATTTCCCACAGTTGTCAAAGAAGGGAATGCACCTGAGACTCTGCTGGCCGGGGTTAGGGATGGTCTTGCCTAACACTGGTGGATTGCAGGAACAGCACCCAGCACTTTCAGGAGGTGTAGAGAAGCAAGGGGAATGCAAAATCACAGAGACTCATGCAGCATCAAATCTGAGGAGTAAAATGACACCTCTGGCTTTCATCTTGGCACTCCTATGATCTTTTAGGCAAATCGTTCTTTCTGTGACCATTTTGTTCCTGTGGATGTTCGGCAGTGACCAGAGGGTTGGGTTCAGGGGTTCATCTTTTCAGAATCTATGGCCCTGCAATGCTGGTCCATGCTTCTGAACCTCTGTCTGCCAAGCACCTCCTTCATTTGGCATAGAGATATGATTTTGGAAAGTGAAGGGGGTTAGGCTTTTTCCACCTAAGAAGGGGAACATCTTCTTTGGGGGCCTTAAAAGGAACATGGCTCAGGAAAGGGAGGGCTGGTTGGGCTTGGAGCTCAGGCCACTGTGGATTTGGGCACATCAGCCCTGACTTGCCCCACTTGGGTGGTCGGCAGTGGGTCTCTACCTGTATCCTCCAGGAACCCCCCACCCTTGCCCCTTAGGGATGAGGACTAACAGGGGGAACATGCCAGCATCACAGAATTCAGTGCAGTTTACACATTTTCATTCCTTTCATCTCAGCAAAATGGGCTAGTTCTGATCATGACCTAGTCTGATCATGCCACCATCCTGGACCACGTGACTTGAAGGTAGATGAGCAAGTTCACCAGCAATAAAATCCTGGGCCCAGGTGGCCTCTGACACCATGGCTTCCAGGCACTGAGGGAGGCTCTGATGCAGGGCAAGCCACAGCAACTGTTTTAGAGGCCATCCACAGCCAGGGCCGTTGAGACCCTGGACAATTTTCTGGGATGACTGTCAGCTTGAGTCTGCATGGTGCTGCCGAGATGGGGTGGAAGAGGGAGCCAGGCATTGCTAAAGGGTGGCCCTGACTTTCCTTTTTCAGAATGGTTTCCTGAATGTGTAAATGTGTAAGTAAAATTAAATTTAAAATATGTGCCAAAAAATATACATATATATATATACACAGCCACATAAATCCCTTCAGCCAAGAGTGGAAAGCATATTGGTTCAAAGCAATTAAGGAAATATCTGTCCAGTCATCGCTCTCATTAGCAGATCAATAACTGAGCAGTGACTTTTTTGTTTTGTTTTTGTTTGTTTTTTTTTATTACTATACGTTCTAGGGTACATGTGCACAACGTGCAGGTTTGTTACATATGTATACATGTGCCATGTTGGTGTGCTGCACCCATTAAATTGTCATTTACATTAGGTATATCTCCTAATGCTATCCCTCCCCCCTCCCCCCACCCCATTACAGTCCCCAGTATGTGATGTTCCCCTTCCTGTGTCCAAGTGTTCTCACTGTTCAATTCCCACCTATGAATGAGAACATGTGGTGTTTGGTTTTCTGTCCTTGCAATGGTTTGCTCAGAATGATGGTTTCCAGCTGCATCCATGTCCCTATGAAGGACATGAACTCATCCTTTTCTTTATGGCTGCATAGTATTCCATGGTGTACATGTGGCATATTTTCTTAATCCAATCTATCACTGATCAACCTTTGGGTTGGTTCCAAGTCTTTCCTATCGTGAATAGTGCCACAATAAACATACATTTGCATGTGTCTTTATAGCAGCATGATTTATAATCCTTTGGGTATATACCCAGCAATGGGACAGTTGGATCAAATGGTACATCTAGTTCTAGATCCTTGAGGAATCGCCACACTGTCTTCCACAATGGTTGAACTAGTTTACAGTCCCACCAACAGTGTAAAAGTGTTCCTATTTATCCACATCCTCTCCAGCACCTGTTGTTTCCTGACTTTTAATGATCACCATTCTAACTGATGTGAGATGGTGTCTCATTGTGGTTTTGATTTGCCTTTCTCTGATGGCCAGTGATGATGAGCATTTTTTCATGTGTCTGTTGGCTGCATAAATATCTTCTTTTGAGAAGTGTCTGTTCATCACCTTTGCCCACTTTTTGATGGGGTTTTTTTTTTCTTGTAAATTTGATTGAGTTCTTTGTAGATTCTGGATATTAGCCCTTTGTCCGACGAGTGGATTGCAAAAAATTTCTCCCATTCTGTAAGTTGCCTGTTCACTCTGATGGCAGTTTCTTTTTTTTTTTTTTTTTTTTTTTTTGCTGTGCAGAAGCTCTTCAGTTTAATTAGATCCCATTTGTCAATTTTGGCTTTTGTTGCCACTGCTTTTGGTGTTTTAGACATGAAGTCCTTGCCCATGCCTATGTCCTGAATGGTATTGCCTAGGTTTTCTTCTAGGGTTTTTATGGTTTTAGGTCTAACATTTAAGTCTTTAATGCATCCTGAATTAATTTTTGTATCAGGTGTAAGGAAGGGATCCAGTTTCAGCTTTCTACTTATAGCTAGCCAGTTTTCCCCACACCATTTATGAAATAGGGAATCATTTCCCCATTTCTTGTTTTTGTCAGGTTTGTCAAAGATCAGATGGCTATAGATGTGGTATTATTTCTGATTGCTCTGTTCTGTTCCGTTGGTCTATATCTCTGTTTTGGTACCAGTACCATGCTGTTTTGGTTACTGTAGCCTTATAGTATAGTTTGAAGTCAGGTAGTGTGATGCTTCCAGCTTTGTTCTTTTGGCTTAGGATTATCTTGGCAATGCAGGCTCTTTTTTGGTTCCATATGAACTTTAAAGTAGTTTTTTCCAATTCTGTGAAGAAAGTCATTGGTAACTTGATGGGGATGGCACTGAATCTATAAATTACCTTGGGCAGTAT
Source organism: Chlorocebus sabaeus (assembly GCF_047675955.1). Lineage (NCBI taxonomy): Eukaryota > Metazoa > Chordata > Mammalia > Primates > Cercopithecidae > Chlorocebus > Chlorocebus sabaeus. The sequence continues at coordinate 23,156,668 of NC_132927.1, forward strand.
GGCCATTCTCACAACATTGATTCTTCCTATCCATGAGCATGGAATGTTCTTCCATTTGTTTGTGTCCTCTTTTATTTCGTTGAGCAGTGGTTTGTAGTGCTTCTTGAAGAGGTCCTTCACATCCCTTGTAAGTTGGATTCCTAGGTATTTTATTCTCTTTGAAGCAATTGTGAATGGGAGTTCATTCATGATTTGGATCCCTGTTTGTCTGTTATTGGTGTATAAGAATGCTTGTGATTTTTGCACACTGATTGTGTATCCTGAGACTGCTGAAGTTGCTTATCAGCTTAAGGAGATTTTGGGCTGAGACAAGGGGGTTTTCTAAATATACAATCATGTCATTTGCAAACAGGGACAATTTGACTTCCTCTTTTCCTAATCAAATACCTTTTATTTCTTTCTCCTGCCTGGTTGCCCTGGCCAGAACTTCCAACACTATGTTGAATAGGAGCAGTGAGAGAGAGCATCCTTGTCTTGTGCCTATTTTCAAAGGGAATGCTTCCAGTTTTTGCCCATTCAGTATGATATTGGCTGTGGGTTTGTCACAAACAGCTCTTATTATTTTGAGATATGTCCCATCAATACCTAGTTTATTCAGAGTTTTTAGTACGAGGGCTGTTGAATTTTTTCAATGGCCTTTTCTGCATCTATTGAGATAATCATGTGGTTTTTGTCTTTGGTTCTGTTTATATGCTGGATTACATTTATTGATTTGTGTATATTGAACCGGCCTTGCATCCCAGGGATGAAGCCGCTTGATCATGGTGGATTTTGATGTGCTGCTGGATTCAGTTTGCCAGTATTTTATTGAGGATTTTTGCATCAATGTTCATCAGGGATATGGGTCTAAAATTCGCTTTTTTTATTGTGTCTCTGCCAGGCTTTGGTATCAGGATGATGCCACCCTCATAAAATGAGTTAGGGAGGATTCCCTCTTTTTCTGTTGATTGGAATAGTTTTGGAAGGAATGGTACCAGCTCCTCCTTATACCTCTAGTAGAATTCGACTGTGAATCCATCTGGTCCTGAACTTTTTTGGTTGTTAGACTATTACTTATTTCCTCAATTTCAGAGGCTGTTATTGGTCTATTCAGGGATTCAGCTTCTTCCTGGTTTAGTCTTGGGAGGGTGTATGTGTCCAGGAATTTATCCATTTCTTCTAAATTTTCTAGTTTATTTGCATAGAGGTGTTTATAGTATTCTCTGATGGTAGTTTGTATTTCTGTGGGATTGGTGGTGATATCCCCTTTATTGTTTCTTATTGCAACTATTTGATTCTTCTCTCTTATCATCTTTATTAGTCTTGTTAGTGGTCTATCAATTTTGTTGATCTTTTCAAAAAACCAGCTCCTGGATTCATTGATTTTTTGGAGGGTTTTTTGTGTCTCTATCTCCTTCAGTTCTGCTCTGATCTTAGTTATTTCTTGCCTTCTGCTAGCTTTTGAATGTGTTTGCTCTTGCTTCTCTAGTTCTTTTAATTGTGATATTAGGGTGTCGATTTTAGATCGTCCCTGCTTTCTCTTGTGGGCATTTAGTGCTATAAATTTCCCTCTACACACTGCTTTAAATGTGTCCCAGAGATTCTGGTATGCTGTGTCTTTGTTCTCATTGGTTTCAAAGAACATCTTTATTTCTGCCTTCATTTCGTTATATACCCAGTAGTCATTTAGGATCAGGTTGTTCAGTTTCCATGTAGTTGAGTGAGTTTCTTAATCCTGAGTTCTGGTTGATTGCACTGTGGTCTGAGAGACAGTTTGTTATAATTTCTGTTCTTTTACATTTGCTGAGGAGTGCTTTACTTCCAAAATGTGGTCAGTTTTGGAATAAGCACGATGTGGTGCTGTTGATTTAGGGTGGAGAGTTCTGTAGATGTCTATTAGTTCCATTTGGTTCTGAGCTGAGTTCAAATCCTTGATCTTCTTTTTAACTTTCTGTCTTGTTGATCTGTCTAATGTTGACAGTGGGGTGTAAAAGTGTCCCATTATTATTGTGTGGGAGTCTAAGTCTCTTTGTATGTCTCTAAGGACTTGCTTTATGAATCTGGATGCTCCTGTATTGGGTGCGTATATATTTAGGATAGTTAGCTCTTCTTGTTGAATTGATCCCTTTACCATTATGTAATGGCCTTCTTTGTCTCTTTTGATCTTTGTTGGTTTAAAGTCTGTTTTATCAGAGACTAGGGTTGCAACCCCTGCCTTTTTCTGTTTTCCATTTGCTTGGTAGATCTTCCTCCATCCGTTTATATGTGTGCCTATGTGTGTGTCTGCACGTGAGATTGGTCTCCTGAATACAGCACACTGATGGTTCTTGACTCTTTATCCAGTTTGCCAGTCTGTGTCTTTTAATTGGGGCATTTAGTCCATTTACATTTAAGGTTAATATTTTTATGTGTGAATTTGAGCCTGTCATTATGATATTAGCTGATTATTTTGCTCGTTAGTTGATGCACTTTCTTCCTAGCATCGATGGTCTTTACAATTTGGCATGTTTCTGCAGTGGCTGGTACCAGTTGTTCTTTTCCATGTTTAGTGCTTCCTTCAGGTGCTCTTGTAGGGGATGCCTGGTGGTGACAAAATCTCTCAGCATTTGCTTGTCTATAAAGGATTTTATTTCTCCTTCACTTATGAAACTTAGTTTGGCTGGATATGAAATTCTGCATTGAAAATTCTTTTCTTTTGGAATGTTGAATATTGACCCCCACTCTCTTTGGGCTTGTAGAGTTTCTGCCAAGAGATCCACTGTTAGTCTGATGGGCTTCCCTTTGTGGTTAACCCAAACTTTCTCTCTAACTGCCCTTAACATTTTTTCCTTCATTTCAACTTTGATGAATCTGACAATTATGTGTCTTGGAGGAGTATCTTTGCAGTGTTCTCTGTACTTCCTGAATTTGAATGTTGGCCTGCTTGCTAGGCTGGGGAAGTTTTCCTAGATAATATCTTGCAGAGTGTTTTCCAGCTTGTTTCCATTCTCCCCATCACTTTCAGGTACACTAATCAGATGTAGATTTGGTCTTTTCACATAGTGCCATATTTCTTGGAGGCTTTGTTCATTTCTTTTTACCCTTTTTTCTCTAAACTTCTCTTCTCGCTTCATTTCATTCATTTGGTCTTCAATCACTGATACCATTTCTTCCACTTGATCGAATTGGCTACTGAAGCTTGTGTATTCATCACTTAGTTCTCATTGCATGTTTTTCAGCTCCATCAGGTCATTTAAGGACATCTCTACACTGGTTATTCTAGTTAGCCATTAGTCTAATCATTTTTCAAGGTTTTTAGCTTCTTTGCGATGGGTTTGAACTTCCTCCTTTAGCTCAGAGGAGTTTGATCGTCTTCTGAAGCCTTCTCTCAACTCATCAAAGTCATTCTCCATCCAGCTTTGTTCCACTGCTGGCAAGGAGCTGCATTCCTTTGAAGAGGGAATAAAATCTTGAAAGAATTACTCCAGAAATGCTATTAGTCAAATAAGGAGCAACAGTAGCAGCAACAATAACAATAACAACGAATAGAAAGACAGAGACCTTATTTCTTGAGCTGCCATATGATATTTAACCCAGTTTTCTACTAAAGTGTATGGGAACTCAAAGAAACAGGTATTATCCATAGATAGAAAAAAAAAGAACACATAGAAACTGTCCCAAAGGAAGTTCACATGTTGGCCTTATAAGACAAAGGCTTAAAAGTAACTATTATAAATATCTTCAAAGACTAAACAAGATAATGTCTAGAGAATTAAATTATGAGAATCACCAAACAGAGAATACCGATAAAAAGTTCAAAATTATAAAAATAACCAAATGGAAATTTTACAGTTGAAGTGTACAATAACTGATATAAAAAATTCAGTGGAGGTACTCAATAGCATATTTGACTTTGCAGAAGAATCAGCAACCTTAAAAATAGGTCAGTTGAGATTATCAAGTCTGATTATCAGATAAAAAGTAGTCAAGTAAAATGAACAGACTCTCAGAAGAGTGCGGGATACCATATGCATACCAACATGTACATAATGGTGGACTGAGAAGTGGAAAGAAAGAAGAGGACAAATTCCTAGAGAGAGATAAACTACTAAAACTAACTTAAGGAAAAAAAAAGAAAAAATCTAAATGGACCTATAACAAGTAAAGAGATATAATTAGTAATTAAATTGAATTCATAATCTGTAAACTTCTTCCAAAGAAAACCTAAGCCTAGATAGTGAATTTTACCAATTACTCAAATAAGACTAAATGTCAATCCTGCACAAACTATTCTAAAATGTAGAAGAGGTGGAAATACTAGCTCGCTAGTCAGTGTTACCTCACTACCAAAATCAGACACAGATATCACAAGAAATGAAAACTACAGATGAATATCTTTATCAGTATAGACATAACATCCTCAACAAAACCTTAGCAAACCAAATTCAGGAACATATAACAGTGATTATATTTGTAGCCAAATAGGTTTTATCCCCAAAATGTATGATTGGTTTAATTCAATATAACATATGAAAAAGAGAAAGACTAAATGTCTTTTATTAGATAGAAAACACTTGTTATCCCAAAAGACACGTATAAAAACATTTAACAAAATCCAACACCCTTTTATAATAAAAACTATTAATAAGCCAGGAATCAAAGGGGGACTGTCTCAACGTGATAAAGGGCATCTTTGAAAGCTATCAGTTAACATCATACTTAATGATGAAAGAATGATAATTTTATCCTAAGAACAGGACAAGTATATTTTATTTCACACTTCTGCTCAACAATTAATAGATATTTTAGACAGAGCAATATGGCAAAAATAAAATACAAGTACATAAATAAAAACATACAAATGGGGAGGAAAGCAGTAAAATCATCTTCATTTGCAGATGTCATCTTCTATACAGAAATCTAAGAAAGAAAAAGAAAATATCTTGGAACCTAATACCTAACTTTAGCAAGGTTGCAAGATACAAGATCAATACATAAATATGTGTCTCTTTGGATTGTGGCAAAGGACAATCCAAAAATTAGGAAAACAATTATATTACATTATATATTTGATAGCATGAAAACATAAAATAGAAAAAAATAAAAATTTTCAAGGCTGTATGCTGAAAATTGCAAAATATTGTTGAAAAAAATTAAAGATGTAAATTAGCGGAAAGATACCCATCTTTATGAATTGGAAGGCTTAATATTGTTAAGATGATGATTCTCCCCAAATTGATAGTTGATTTAAAATTTCAATATAGGCTTTAACAAAATCATTGCTGCCTTCTTGGTGGAAATTGTTAATTAAGCTGATCCTAAATTCGTGTAGAACTGCAAGAGATCCAGAATATTCATTAAAGTCTTGAAAAAGCTAAACAAAGTTGGAGAATTGACACTTCTCAATTTCATAACGTTTTGAAAAGTTACAATAATCAAGACAATGTGGTCCTGGAGTAAGGATAAACACATACACACACACACACACACACACACACACACACATACATATCAGTTGAATATAATTGAGGGCTCTGAAGTAAGCTATTTTATTTATAGGCAGCCAATTTTTGACAAAAGTGTCAAGGCAATTCAAAGAGAGAAAGAACAGTCTTTTCAACAAATGGTTCTGAGACAACAGCTATACATGAAAAAGGACAAGGTTGGACCTCAACTTCAAACCACATAAAAATTTAACTCAAAATGGTTTACAGACCTAAATATAAGAACTAAAAATGTAAGATTCTTAGAAAAAAATACTGTAGTAAAACTTCACGATTCCTTTTGTACAGCATCAAAAGGAAAAATGACAAAGAAAAATAGAAAAATTGGACTGCATCAATTTAAAAAATCTTTCATGCTTCAAATGACACCTGCAGGAAAATGCAATGATAACTCATAGAATGGGGAAAAATATTTCTTACCTATACATCTTTTCACACTGACCAGCATATTCTAGCTAACTTCATGTATAGATTTAACTAGAGTTTGTCCTTTAATGTAGTTTTAAAAGACATAAACCAAATGGTAGCATACATTGGAAGTGTTTTAAAATGTACTTTGGAATAGTTTTAGCTATTACATTTATGCAGTTGAAACAATGTAAAAGATGTTCAGGTAGTCTTTATTAATAGCATAGCACAGGAGGAGCTGAACTGGATGCTTTGCATTTCTTTTCTGCCTTGCTATATTTAATACAAATAAAATACCTATATTTCACAAAAGAAAAAAACAATATTTTGAAAAACTCTGCATGATGCATATTTTGTTCAAGCCCATTTTTTTCTAGAAATACACATTAACACTTCAGCTTTATTTGGTACTTTTACAATAACAAAACGGGGATAAATTGAAACCTAAGAATAAACCCTTAGAGAAGTATGAAATATTAAAGAAATGGGTTATTAATGACTAATTTAGATTAGTGTGAAACAGTACTCCTAAGCAACTCTTAACTAATTTTCAAATGCAACTCTTACTAATTTTGAAAAACAGAAATCCAACCAAGCATTTCAGGACGTGTGTTTTTTGTAAAACATTATTACTAGAAGATATAATTCCTGTTTTGCTAAATATTGCAGCATTTGTATATTGCACAAGTTATTTTCATGGATGATGTGATCAATTGAAATTATTATTATAAAGCAGTTAATTGGCTAATGTAGATAAACGATATCTATATAGTTAAAATGTGTACAGACCAGGATATTACAGTACATTAATTTTTAATTTCAACATTGATCTAGTGTTGGAATCCCAACTCATCTTTACTGTGTGATGGATATAGTTTCATCCTCCTGGAAAGTGACTTATAAAAAGGATTTCATTTTGTCTGGCAGATCAAGATTCACACATCCTCTCGTAACTATAACAGTGGCAGTTCCTTATCCAATCAGTAGCACAGTGAATCAGACACTATGTCTTGAGTACAGCTGCATGGATCTGTAGCTCCAAACTTGTTAAATCTCAGTGTTCTGACTGGTATTCTCTTCTCTATTTCTTAAACAAAGTCTAATTTTGATTAAGATTTAAACTATGGTAAAACTTAGGTTGTGGTTTATATGCTACTCACCTATTAATTATCCAACAGGCAGAATAGATTTAAATTTTGAAAGAGCAGAGGGTCAATGCTACTAAATTAATACTGTACACATATCTTCACAATAGAACTATTTTCATAACATCTCTGTTGGAAAATTTTTTTTTTCATTTCAGTCTACTATATCTGAATCAAATTGAAGTCTGTATAAATTTTTAATCCAGTCACTTAATGAACAAAGATCTATTGAATGCCAGATGCTCAATTCTGCTCCACTATTTCCCAGACGTATAGGGGGACATAATCAGGAATAGATGTGGGAAAACCTAATTTTGGGAGGTAAGATGTGTACATATTAAAAGATAACTAAAAACTCAAGACACTATAATAATCACAATTTAATTGGTGTACACAATGAGAGATCTAAAAAAGTGGAGGAAAGTAATAGTTCCTTAAATTTAGATGGTGAAACACACCTTTTGGAAGAGGTTTCAATTATAAATTCAAACACCATCCTTCTTCTAAGATCCTGCTAGTGTCTGACAGGAAACTTGTTTTTTAATTTCTATTTCCACAGTCGCCCTTCTTTACTTGTCTTTTCCAGTGCCTTGTAACCTGCTAGAATGGATAAGTTCCACTTTACAATACAATGTTTAGGCAGAAATATTTATATCCATCACCAGTGAGGCACAAAATTATACTCTCAACGTGTTTAATAATGATTAATGTTCAGGCACACAACATATAGTGACTTTTATCAAGGTAGTTCCTGAAACTTCAGGTTGAGACATTTAACAAGACTTAGCAGCTCTGATAGGAAGAAAGTGGAAGTCAGATTTTCTTGTCAGTTATTTGCCCTCAAAGAGCAAATATATGTCTTTTATGAGTGTTTTCTATAGTTTCTGTAACTACCTTAACTGGATAAATATTTCTTTCTTTGTTTGATAGGCTTGAAGGTCTGCAGCCCATGCTAATTTGTTTCCATTTTACATCACCTCTTTTTTTTAATGATACAAAATAGCTCTACAAGTATTTGTGGTAGAGGTGATGTTTTGATACATGTAAATAATACGTAATGATCAAATCAGTGCAATTGAGATGTCCATTACCTTAACTATTTTTTCTTTCTGTTGGAAACATTCCAGTTCTCTTCTAGCTATTTTGAAATATACAATAGATTATTGTTAACTATAGTCACCCTGGTGTACTATCAAACACTGAAACTTATTCCTTCTAACTGTATTTTTGTACCCATTAACCAGTTTTTCGCAATTACCCACCCCTTTTCAGCCTATGGTAACTGGCACTCTCTGCTTCCATGAGAACGACTGTTTTAGCTCCCACTTATAAGTGAAAAGGTGATAATTGTCTTTCTGTGTTTGGCTTATGTCACTTATAGTAATAACCTCCAATTACTTCTATGTTGCTGAAAATGGAAGGATTCAATTCTTTTAATGGCTGAATAATCTTTCACCACCTTTTTTCTTTATCTGTTCATCCACTGATGGGCACTCAGGTAGATTCCATGTCTTCTTGGATGCTGTGAAGAGTCAATATATTACCTTTTGATGGAGAATTGAAAACTACTTCTACTTGTTTCTGTTGGTCTTGCCTGGCATATCTTACGCCCTCAAGACGTTTGGCATTACACTTAAGTCTTTCTGAGGAGGAAAAGATTGGATGAATAATCATAGTAAATTATTATCTGGCCATAACTTTCCACATGCACAATGCTTTTCACATTTATTTTACCTTATTCTTCAAATGTTATTCCTTTCCCTTGGCAATCTATTAATAAAAATTGAATCTAATATAACATTAATGTGATCTTTCTTTTCTATGGCACCAAACGTTGCTATATTTATTATTTTTTCATACTGGTGTGTTATTAACAACTCATAGTATTTTAATTATTAATAACTAATAAATATATTCTATAAGCACCAGTCAGGTGTGGAATAAGTGATTTATGTTTAGAGATTAGCAAAACTCTCTACATATCGTTAAAGTTCATGTCACTAAAATTAGGTTAAAGGGGTAAGAAAACAATATTGCTTTGACCCAGTGTGGGAAAATAATAAATATTTCAGTAGATATAAAATCAAATCAGAAGAAAAGTCATTTTTAACCTTGTTAGTGGGATAAATTTTACTGACTGGGGAGATTCAACTGGGCACTTGGGAAATATAGGAGCGCAGAGCTTGCAACTGGCAAGTGAAATAGGAAAGACACAAATCAGAGTTAAGATGCTGGGTCATCACCAGGCTGGTTCTAAGGTAAATGATAAGGAAGTCATTGAGATAAGACAGAGTACAAAGTAAAAGGGACCTTAAGCCAGACAGATGAAAGGCCTGTGTACAGGCAAAAGGAAAAATACGGGCTGAGGAACTTGTTAAAGAACGATGATATAGAGTAGTTTAAAAATATTAGATTTGATATTTTAATACTGATTTTTAAAGAAGTTGTTCTTAATAAATTAACATATCTCCTATTTAAGTACAAAAATAGGCAAAACTAGCCTATCAATCTAGAAGTCAGGGTGGTGGCTACCTTTGTCAAGGAGCAGTTAATGACGGAGGAGGCATATGGGCTACTTCTGGGGGTGGTAATGTTCTATTTTTCAATCTGGATGTCCCTACAGGGGTATGTTCAGTTAGTGAAAAATTTATTTTTACATTTACTAGGTGTGCACTTTATATGTATATTGCAGTTAAATGTTATAACATTTATAACATTTATATATTAATGTTATATTTATGTTACAGTGTGTTCAGTTGATGAAAAATTTATTTTTACATTTACTAGGTGTGCACTTTATATGTATATTGCAGTTAAATGTTATAACATTTATATATTAATGTTATATTTATGTTACCATATAAACAATAAGGATTTTTTTTAAAAGGTCATGAGTAGATTTAAAAGGAAATTCACCTCTGCAGTGCATCAGTCCTGAGTGAATGGTTGGTAGGTACCTCTCAAGCGCTGGGAGATGAGCCAGTGCTGTAGAATTGCTTCTGTACTAGCTGACTAGAGCTGAGAGAGCCTCTATGGGTCCTCTCCAGTCTACCTCTATGCTTTACCTGATGTTAGTAGCCTTAGCACCCCAAATACTAATAAGGAGAAAGCTTCATCATTGTGTGGTGGGGTGGAGTGGATAAACAAAATACAACAATGGCTTTGATGTGTCTCCACCCCTGGTACTGAGGTAGGATATCTTCAAATACTGGCTCATCTTGCTCAAAATAGATTTTGCTGGCATTATATATTTGCAACCCCTGATGGACAAGAAAGTGATAGTCTTTTGCCTCTAGATCCTTTTGTGGTCATGGTGGTTGTTTTAAATCATGGACACATGATTAAAATATTGAAGGTGGGTCTTAGTAACTGCACTCTGTCACCAGGATCTAAGTTTTATCGCTGCTCTCTTCTCCCAGTGCTTGTGCTTTCCATTACAATGATGCTCTCATTGATCCTATGTTCAAAATGCTATTATATCAGGAGTGAGGGCTTTATTTCTCATTAGTGTATTTCTTCAGATAAGATGAGATGTGGTGTGACAGTTAATTGTATGTGTTAATTTGACTGGACAAGGGGTGCTGATATACCTGGTCAAATATTATTCCAGGTGTGTTTGTGTTTAAGATGAGACAAATATTTGAATTGACATCCTGAATGGAGAAGATTTTCCTTCCTAATGTGGTAATCCTTATCTAATCAGTTGATGGCCTGAATTGAACAAAAAAATTAATCTTACAAAAAGGAGAAAACTCCTCTTGCCAGATCATTTGAACTGAGACATGAGTCTTTTCCTGCCTCAAACTAGAATGGAAATGTCGGCTCTTTTTTGGTCTTGTGCCTACTGGCTTTTGAACTGGAACTTACACCAACAGCTCTCCTGGGTCTCCAGCTAGCCAACTGCAGATCTTGAAACTTCTCAGTCTTCATCAATGCATAAGCTGATTTCTTATCCTCTCTTGTCTTCCGCCTCCTCTCTCTCTCAACAGAGATAGAGCTCCTGTTGGTTGTGTTTCTCTGGAAAACCTTCACTAACACACATAGTCTATATGGTCTAGTAGATCCAGTCTCAACAACTACAGCTATAACTTATTTATGTAGAGACAAGGGAGAAGAGACAAGTTTATGATAGCCAAAATAAAACAAAGTCAAAATATTATTCTAGCCAGACTGTAGTAACCAATGTTGACTATATTTTATCCATAATACCTTTTATTTTAAAATACAACTATATGAGCTATTTTACACAGGCAATAGAAACAACAATACATTTAATAGGGAAAAAAATCTCCCATACTCAGGTTCACACTTGTGTAAAATTGATGTCTTTTATCTCAACCAAGTTTAGAAAATCACAAACAGAATTTTAAAAAGACAATACTTTCCTCCAGTGCACATGCTGCTAAAGGAAGGAGAACTTGGTTCTTCTGGCATAGAGCAGATGAGCATTTGGTCATCCCTATTAAAAGAAGTTGGAGTGACAGGTAGAGTGACCTATTTGAGAAAGTTTCCTTTTTAGTTAGAACCAAGAGTGGGGTCAGGAAAGGACTCTGCAGGCTATTTAGACCTCACTAGCAGGGAGAGTGAGATTTAGTGGTGCTAGTTATCTATTTTTAATAAAGTCAAGTACTACTTCCACCCTGGTGTGGGCAGTATTTATTCTATCATTTTAGAGTAAAAATGGCTTTAGTGTGTTCTTATTTAGGATAAAGAGAAGTCAATTTAAAATTTCAACTTATACTGGAAAGGCTTCAAATACAAAACCTAGAGAACTTTTTAGTCTTTTTAGGAAAAAAAAAATTGGAAAGACGAGAGAATCACCTATTTGATCTACGTTATAAAATGTACTATTTTGAATTTAGAGCTTATACAGGGAATGTGTTAGGTAACTTAAATAAATGCATATACATAAGGAGTGGTACATTACCTTGTTGATTTGTAAAAGTTTATAGCTACATGTTAATTAACTGAAGTCAGTGCTTTAAAAAGCTAACTCCCTGGCTATAGTACTGAATGCAACTACAAAAGGCAAAGAGCCCTAAATAGAAACTAATTAACCTCTAAGGACAACTAACCAAGTATACTTAATTGTAACAATATCAAATGTTACACCAGTTTCATAGACTTTGTAACTTTTCAGTGAATGTTAATCAAATATTTTTACAGAAAACATGCTTAGTGTCATAGGACATATTGTATTCTTCAACTCAAAATAATAAAATTGTTCTTTGGGTGGACAGCATAATTATTAGAACATAATGTTATAATATTTTCTCATTCATTTAGAGGCTTTATACCTGGAAATGCTAAGAAAACAGATTTCACTTAAAATATCTCAGTGCTTTTAGAACATAAGAGAGTGTTAAACTTTAAATTTTTGACATGGATAATTTATGGCTTGGAAGCTATTTATAAGCATCACAGTAAAAACAATGGCATGCTATTACACCAGCAAGTAAGAAATATTTCTGTATCACACCCATAACCAATATCTTAAAGCAAAATTTTGGTCAATGGCTAGGAAAACACATTTTTCATTGAGTTTCTAATGTAAACAATTATAAAAGGCACTTACATTAAAAAAGCATCTGGCTAAAAACAACAAATGTGTTTTAGTAAATGACCTCTAAGCTTTATCTTTTGGACCAACTTCAGCAACATGGGGGAAGGCTAGGCACCTTGAATTAAGAGTTTTGAAGGTACTCTGGGTTCAGGAAGAATGACCAACTGGCAAGACTGATTTACCAATATTTGCCTTGGAAAGCTCAAGGTGGAGAAAGCGTGGCAGCAATTTTTTAAATTATAGATAAATAAATTAAGTTATCTCAATTACTTAAAGAATCAACTGTCTATGGTATTAAGTGCTTTGAATTTTCAGAGGACACCTTCAATGAAGACATCAGAGTTTCTTCAGGATTTATGCAGAGGAATTGAAATCTAACACCTGGTAGATGATGTGGTAAAGAAATAAATAGGCAATTGTCCCTTCACTCTGTAAAGAGTACAGATTTAAAAGAAAAATTTAGATGAAGCTTGCAAAAGTTGATAAAACACAGCAATGGAAAAGATGTAGAGAAGCAAGTATTTAATTATTCTATTGGTAGGAGTATAAAATAGTACAATTTTGGGGGAGCATAATCAAAAGCTATTAGTCAAAATGTATACTGTGCAAACGCTTCAACTCCATTATTCTATTTCTTAGGTTTTATTCTAAATCAATAATAAACAATTTAGTGTATTATTAATTAAAATAGTAATTAAAATTAAAATAAATATTATAAATATTATAATTAATTAAATATTAAATATAATATTTATAATATTTAATATTATAATTATAAAATAAATAAAATAAATATTAAAATAAAATATGCAGACAATTTAAGTGTTTCACCCCAGGAAATAGGAAACAAATAGTATAGCAACATGGTGTTATAAATCTGGTATATTGATAAGGATGTCAAAGTTATGTTATAAAGGGTAAGGCCACGCTGACATGAAAGCTATTGGAATAGACTTAAAAATCAAAAACAGGATAAGAAAAAATTCTTTCTGTATAGTGGGGTTGCTAGATATGCTCCTACTTTGCTGGACACTCTCTATCTGATTTCTCCAAGCACTCGAGGGCTCTCTCTGGCCTCAGAAATATGCATGGCAGACCTGAATTGCCAGGAAGTTAATACCCTTACATACACTGTCAGCCAATAGTGGGTAGGAATGTGTGAATAAATATTCCAGCTTCTTCACACATTGGGTGGGACAACTCTGAACCATGTTCTCTGCAGTTTTCCAGACATTCCCAGCAGGACTGATCCTGGGTCTTTCATAGTGGCAACTTATCCATTAATACCCCTAGTGGGCTTTCTTTTCTCTGCATGCCATTTTTCTATATATGCTTCTGGTTTACCTTCCAAATAAAATGATTTGCTCTTCAGTCCTCACTTAGGGTCTGCTTATGGAAAAATCCAAACTAAGGCAATATTTATATGTGTATGATATGGTGTGTAGGGGTGTGAGTGTGCGAGAGTGTGTGTGTGTGTGTGTTGTGTGTGGTGTAAGGCAGTATAGGAATATAAACCAAAATGTTAACAGCACATCTCTGTGCAATAGAATTAGAAGTCATACTTATAATTTTCTGTTTCATATTTTAACTCTGTTCAACACAAGGAAGATGTGTGGACAAGAAAAGCAGTACACTGGGCCTCCTGGGTATACCGCATCTTAGTCTGAGCAGAGATATACTCCAGATGGGGGAAAAAAGATGTCTGCAGTTCATGTACTGCCTTCCTGCAATGGGATTGTCCTTTCTGTTCTGCAACTTGGCAGGATACAGGCTGAAGGTGTGGTCTTTCAGGCGGCCTGCGGTAAGGAACTGAAGCAGGCAAAAGTAGAGAAAATGAGGTGGATCTGTCATGAAAGCAAAAGAAAATCAAACTTCCTGGCTCTCCGAAAGCGTATCAATTTAGCACACGGTACAAATTACTTAGTAAATTATTTTTCTGCTAGAAGACCCTTTCTATCATCTTGACTGCTGTTTTTCTTTTTCTTTTCTTTTTTTTTTTTTTTTGAGGCGAAGTCTTGCTCTGTCGCCCAGGCTGGAGTGCAGTGGCACTATCTTGGCTCACTGCAAGCTCAGCCTCCTGGGTTCATGCCATTCTCCTGCCTCAGCCTCCCGAGTAGCTGGGACTACAGGCACCTGCCACCACGCCCGGCTAATTTTTTTGTATTTTTAGTAGAGATGGGGTTTCACCGTGTTAGCCAGGATGGTCTCGATCTCCTGACCTCGTGATCCACCCATCTCGGCCTCCCAAAGTGCTGGGATTACAGGCTTGAGCCACCGTGCCTGGCCTTGACTGCTGTTTTTCATAATTGCTTTTAAAAAGGACTATGTGGTTCTTAACAAAAATTGAAGTCTATTGAAATAGATGTAAGAATATACATATCAATATCATACTATGGCAAAGGCATATTCATTAGTGCAGTGCAGGTTCACGTGAAGAAATGTCAACACTGAATATATACAAATTTTAAGGGATAGAACTGCAGATCATTTAGACAACCTCCATTAATTTTCTTGATGTTGAAAGACAATGATTTATTACCATATCTCTATGCATATTATGTGTCTGTATAATTCTCTACTCGCTCCCTAAAAAGAAGAGTTTTTTTATTATAAAAATTAGGTATATATTGCTCAGAATTTGATTTTCACTCATTGAAATAACAAACTAAAGAAAAAATTAAAAACTACATATTTTTATTTATTACTCACAAATGTCATGGATTGGTAATTTTACCTTATGAAGCACTAATTCCCTGTTTATTCCACCTAATTCTAAATTAAATACAAATTTGGCTGGATTTTTACTAACTAAAATTACATATGATCATAATAGCTATCATGTCCTACTCTAAAACTTAGAAATAGCTGGAAAACACAGGTTAGTGGTGAGCCAGACTTGCTCTTGCATTACATCTGTAAACCATATGCACATTAGGCCAATTAGACAATGTTTGGACATTTATGTAGAAAATATAACAGTAAAAATTTTGGTGTTTTGATAATGGAACAGAAAAGTAATATTAACTGCAGAATAACATTATATTACCTTTGTCAGGGTGATTACATTGCACTATTCTATTTAGTCAAGGGGAGGTGAAAGTTTGATCTACATGACAGCAGAATAATTCCATAGGGAAAAATTGTGTTTCAGAAACATGATTCACTTAAACATGTTTTGGGAGTAAATGGAAGAGATGGAGCAAGGTGGCTGAAGAAAAGGAGCCTCCACCGATTGTCCTGCCTGAAGGAACACCAAATTTAACAACTATTCACACCAAAAAGCACCTTCATAAGAATCAAAAATCAAGTGAAGGATCACAGCACCTGGTTTTAACTTCATATCACAGAAAAAGGCATTGAATAACCTAGGAAAGACAGTCTTAAATTGCCAATGCTATCCCTCCCCCATCCTCTGGCAGCAGACACATGGCACAGAGAGAGAATCTATGCACTTGCGTGAGGGAAGCACAGTGATTGAAGGATTTTGCACTGGAACTCAGTGCTGTCCTGTCACAATCAAAAGCAGCAGTGGGCAAACAGCTGGCACCTAATGAGGGAGCATTTAGACAAGACCTAGCCAGGGGGGAGTTGCCCATTTCAGTGGTTGGAACCTGAGTTCTGGCAAGCCTTTCTCCTGTGGGCCAAAGTGCTGTGGGGTCCTAAATAAACTTGAAAGGCAATCTAAGCCACAAGGACTGTAATTCCTAAGCAAGTCCTGACCCTGGGCTCAGAGCCAGTAGACTTGGAGAACCATGCAACCTAATGAGACCAGCCAGGGTGGCTCAGGGAGTTCTTGTGCCACCTCTCCTTCAACCCCAGGCAGCACAGCTTCCATCTCTGGGAAAGAATTCTTTCCCCCACCTACGAAGAAAGAAGAGCGAAAGAAAGAAGACTTTGTCTTGCAACTTGGATACCAGCTCAGCCATAGTAGGATAGGCTACCAAGCAGAGGTGCCCTCTCCTAAGGCCCTCATTCCAGGCCCTAGCTCCTGGACAAAGTTCCTAGAAAAACTCTAGGCCAGAATGGAACCCACTTCCTTGAAAGGAAGAACCCAGTCCTAATAGCATTAATCATCTACCAACTAGTGAGCCCTTGGGCCCTGAGTAAACAGCAGTGATAGCCACATTATAGTATCTGCCATGGACTTTGGGTGAGACCTTGAGAAATACTGGCTTCAGGAGGGACACAGCATATTCTTAGCTGTGGTGGCCACAGGGAGACACTCCTTCTGCTTGAGAAAAGGATAAGGAAGAGTAACTGAGACTTGGTCTTGCAGCTTAGGTGCCAGCTCAGCCACAGTGGGGTAGCACAGCAAATGGGCTCTTTGGGTCCTTAATTCCAGGCCTTGACACTTGGATGGAATTTGTGGACCTGCCCTTGGACACAGGAGAGTCCATTGCTCTGAAGACAGAGTCCCAGACCTGATAGTATTCACCACAAGCTGATTGAAGAACCCTTGACCCTTGAGTGAACATAGGTGGTAGCCAAGTGGTACTTGCTGTGGGCCTGCAGTGATGGTGTCCACAGGGAGAAACTACTCTGCTTGTAGAAAGGCGGAAAAAGAGGGGAAAGGACTTTATCTTGTTCCTTGGGTGCCAGCTCAGTGCAGTAGAATAGAGCACTAGGTAGATTCCTAAAACTTCTGACTGTAGGCCTTGGCTGTTAGCATCTCTGGACTCACATGGGGCCAGGGGACTTGCCTCCCTGAAGGCTGGCTGACTTTACCACCTGCTGGTTGTAGAGCCCTAAGCAGTAGTCAGGTAATGGTTACCGAGGGCCTTGGGCAAGACCCAGTGCTGTGCTGGTTTCAGCTATGATCCAGGATGCTCCTAGTGGTAGTGGACACCAGGGTGTTTTTATCACAACTGCCCTAGCTCCAGGCAGCTTAGCACAGAGAGAGACTACATTTGTTTGGGAGACAGTGAGGGAAGATAAAAGAGCCTCTGCTTGGTAATACAGAGAATACTTCTAGATCTTATACAAGACGGTTAAGGTGATATGTCTATGAATCTGCAAAAACCACAGTGTTACTTGGCTTGGGGTACCCCTAATGCAGATACAGCTGCAGTAATCAAAAACGTAAATCACAGCACACAAGTACCTCTGAATACCTAAAAAGCCTTCCCAAGAAGGTGGGGTAGAAACAAGCGCAGATTGCAAAGACCATAATAAATACCTAACTCCAATATCCAGAACCATAAAGACCATCCAGAAACACGACTTCACCAAATGAACTAAATAAGGCAGCAGAGAACAATCCCAGAGAAAGAGAGATATATTACCTTTCAGTCAGATAATTCAAAATAGCTGTTTTAAGGGAAACACAATGAAATTCGAGATAACACAGAGAAGGAATTCAGAATCATATCAGATAAATTTAGCATTGAGATTAATTAAAAAGAATCAAACAAATTCTGGAGCTAAACAATGCAATTGTAATATTGAAGAAATCATCAGACTCTCTTAATAGTAGAATTGGTAGAGCAGAAGACAGAATTAGTGAGCTTGAAAATAGACTATTTGAAAATACACAGTAAGAAGAGACAAAAGAAAAAAGAGCAACAAAGAAAGAAGCATGCTTGCAAGATCTAGAAAATAACTTCTAAAGGGCAAATATAAAAGTTATTTTAAAGCCTTAAAGAGGAGGTAGAGGGAGAGACAGGATAGAAAGTTTGTTCAAGGGGATAATAGCAGAGAACTTCTCAAACCCAGAGAGATATGCTGGTATTCAAGTACTAGAAGGTTATAGACCACCAAGCAGATTTATTCCAAAGATTACCTCAAGAAATTTAATAATTACTCACAGAAGTCAAAGTTAAAGAATATATACAAAAGTAGCAAGAGAAAACCAAAAAAAAAAAAAAAAAAAGTAACATACAATGACGCTCCAATATGTCTGGCGGCAGACTTTTCAGTGGAAACCTTACAGACCAAGAGAGTATCATGACAAATTTAAACTGCTGAAGGAAAAAAATTTACCCTAGAATAGTATTTCCTGTGAAAATATCCTTTCAACATGAAATAGAAATAGACTTTCCCAGATAAACAAAAACTGAGACATTTCATCAACATTAGACATATCCTACAAGAATTACCAAAGGGAATGCTTCAATGATAAAGAAAAGGATGTTAATGAGCAACAAGAAATAAGGTAAAAGTGCAAAACTCACTGGTAATAGTAAGTACACAGGAAAACATATTATAACACTGTAACTGTGATGTGCAAACTACTCATATTTTAAGTAAAAAGAATAAGATAACTGATCAAAATAATAAGTACAACAACTTTTCAAGACGTATATAGATTGATAAGATATAAATGAAATAACAAAAAGCTAAAAATCAGGGAGACAAAGTTAAAATATAGGGTGTTTATTTGTTGTCTTTTTGCTTGTTAGTTTATGTAATTAATGTTGTCATCAGTTTAAAATAATGGATTACAAGTCATTATTTGCAAGCCTCATGGTAACTTCAAATCAGAAATCATACAACAGATACATAAAATATAAAAAGTATGAAATTAAAATATACCACCAGAGAAATCACCTGCACTAAAAGGAAGACAGAAAGAAAGGAAAAAAGGAAGAGAGGACTGCAAACAACCAGAAAACAAATAACAAAATGACAAGAGTAAGTCCTTACCTATAATGACATTTAATGTAAATAGACCGAATTCTCCAATCAAAAGACATAGAGTGGCTGAGTGAATTAAACAAACAAACAAACACAAGACCCGTGATCTATTGTCTACAAGAAACACACTTAACCTATAAAGACACACATAAACTGAAAAGAAAGGGATCAAAAAAGATATCCCATGTCAATGGAAACCAAAAAACACAGGGGCCAAAATACTTATGTAAGACCAAATGGATTTCAAGACAAAAACTATAAGAAGAGACAAAGAAGGTCACTGTATAATGATAGAAAGGTCAATTCAGCAAAAGGATATAACAATTGAAGATATATACATACACAACACTGGAGCACTCAGATTTATAAAGTAAAATTGTTAGAGCTAAAGAGAGAGATGCAATAGTAACTAGAGACTTCAACTCCCCTATGCAATAATAATCCCAATGCAATAATAACTAGAGACTTCAACCACTCACTTTCAGCATTGGACAGATCTTCCAGATACAAAATTAACAAAGAAATATTGAACTTATTCTATACTATGAAACAAATGGATCTAAGAGATATTTATAGAACATTTCACCCAATGGCTACAGAATACACACTTTTCTTCTCAGCACATGGATCATTATACTTCTGTCTGCAAAACAAGTCTTTACAAATTCAATAAAATTAAAATTATATCGGCTGGGCACGGTGGCTCACGCCTGTAATCCCAGCACTTTGGGAGGCCGAGGCGGGCGGATCACGAGGTCAGGAGATCGAGACCGTCCTGGCTAACATGGTGAAACCCCGTCTCTACTAAAAAATACAAAAAACTAGCCGGGTGATGTGGCGGGTGCCTGTAGTCCCAGCTACTCAGGAGGCTGAGGCAGGAGAATGGCCTAAACCCGGGAGTCGGAGCTTGCAGTGAGCTGAGATCCAGCCACTGCACTCCAGCCTGGGCGACAGAGCGAGACTCCGTCTCAAAAAAAAAAAAAAAAAAATTATATCAGGTTTATTCTCTAACCATGATGGAATAAAACTAGAAATCAATGAAAAAGAAATTTTGGAAACTTTACAAACAATTTGAAATTAAGTAGTATGCTCCTGAGTGACCAGTAGGCCAATTAAGACATAAAGAAGAAAACTGAGAAAATTCTTAAAACAGATGATAATGGAAACACGACATACCAAAATCTATGGGATAAAGCAAAAGCAGCACTAAGAGGGACGTTTATAGTTATAAACACCTACATCAAAATAGTAGAAAAATTTTAAGTAAACCATCTAATGATGCAACTTAACTAGAAAAACAAGAGAGCAAACCAAAACCACAATTTGTAGAATAAAATAAATAATAAAGATCAGAGCATAAATAAATAAAATTAAAGAATACAACACCAAAGATTAATAAAATAAAAAGTTGTTTTTCTGAAAAGTTGACAAACCATCAGCCAGACTAACAAAAATAGTGAGAAGACATGAATAAAATCACACTTGAAAAAGGAAGATGTTACAACCAATACCACAAAAATTAAAAGGATCATTAGAGACTATATTAGCAACGGTTTGTCAATAAATTGGAAAACCTACAGGAAATGGCTAAATTTCTAGACACATGCAAACTACCAAGATTGTACCTTGAAAAAATCCAAAACCTGAACAGACTAATAACAAGTAATAAGATTGAAGCCATAGTAGAAAAATTATCCCAGCAAAGAAAGTTCAGGACTTGATGGCTTCACTGCTAATTTTTACCAAACATTTAAAGAACTGACACCAATCCTGCTCAAACTATTCCAAAACATGAAGGAGGTGTGAATACTTTCAATATTAGTATTCAATATTAGTGGTAATAGGCCAGTATCACCCTAATGGTAAAATCAAAGGTGTATCATAAAAAGAAAACTACAGGCCAATATCCCTGATGAAAATTGATGCAAAAATCCTCAGTATAACACTAGCAATAAATTCAACAACACAATGAAAAGATTGCTCATCATGACCAAGTGGGGTTTATCCCAGGGATGCAAGTATGGTTCAACATATGGAAATTAATCAATGTAATACATCGTATCAATGAAATGAAGGACAAAAATCATATGCTCATTTGAATTGATGCTGAAAAAGCATTTGCTACAATTCCACATCCCTCATGATAAAACCCTTAAAAAACTGGGGAAAGAAGGAACATACCTCAGCATAATAAAAGCCATATATGGCAGACCCACAGCTAGCATTATACTGAATGGGGAAAAACTGAAAGCCTTTCCTCTAAGATCAGGGATATGACAATAATGCTCACTTTCAACACTGTTTTTTTTTTTTTTTTTTGAGACAGAGTCTCGCTCTGTTGCCCAGGCTGGAGTGCAGTGGCACGATCTCCGCTCACTGCAAGCTCTGCCACCTTTGGGGTTCACGCCATTCTCCTGCCTCAGCCTCCCTAGAAGCTGGGACTACAGGTGCCTGCCACCACGCCCAGCTAATTTTTTTGTATTTTTAGTAGAGATGGGGTTTCACCGTGTTCACCAGGATGGTCTTGATCTCCTGACCTCGTGATCCGCCCGCCTCAGCCTCCCAAAGTGCTGGGATTACAGGCGTGAGCCACTGCGCCCAGCCTCAACACTGTTATTAAGCATGATACTGGAAGTCCTACTTGGAGCAATCAGGTAAGAAGGAGAAATAAAGGACATGCAAACTGGTAAAAGAAGAAGTCAAATTATCTTTCTTTGTAAATGATATGATCTTATATTTAGAAAAATCTAAAGAATCCACCAAAAAACTATTAGAACTGATAAACAAATTCAGTGAAGTTGCAGGATACAAAATCAACACAGAAAAATCAACAGCAATTCTATAAGCCACCAGAAAACAATTTGAAAACGACATCAAGAAAGTAATCCCTTTATAATAATTACGAATATAACAACATACCTAGACATAAACTTGAAGAAGTAAAATATCTCTTTCCATAATAAAAACTATAAAACACTGATGAAAGACATTAAAAATGAAAAAATATTTAATGTTCATGGATTAGAAGAATCCATATTGTTAAAATGTCCATACTACCCAAAGCAATCTACAGATTCAATGAAATCCCTATCACAATACCAATGACATTCTTCACTGATAGAAAACAATAATGCCAAAATGTATATAGAACCAGAAAAGACTCAGAATAGCCAAAGGTATCCTGAACAAAAAGAATAGAATGTGACTGAAGGAATCATATCATCTGACTTCAAATTATACCATAGGGCAATCAAAACAGCTTGGTACAGGCATAAAAACAGACACATGCAGCAGTGGAACAGAATAGAGAACCCAGAAACAAATCTGTATTTCTACAGTGTACCAATTTTCAACAAAGATGCCAAGAACAAACTTTGGGGAAAGAATAGTCTTTTCAATAAATGGTGCTAGGAACAATGGATGGAAAAACATTGAGGATGTCTCCAGGATATTAGACTGGGCAGAGATTTCTTGAGAAACACCTCACAATCACAGACAACTGAATAAAAAATGAACAATTTGGTCACAAAGGGAAACACTTAGCAAAGTAAAGATACAACTAATAGATTAGGAGAAAATATTTGCAAACTATCCATCTGACAAAGGATTAATAACAAGAATATATAAGGAGCTTAAAAAGCTCTACAGGAAAAAAAAGTAATAATCGAATTTGAAAATGGGCAAAATAGCTCAAAAGAAGACACACAAATGGCAAACAGGTATATTGACTTTTATCCAAAGACATGCAACAACAAATGCTGGCAAGGATGAGGACAAAATGGAACCCTCATACACTGTTGGTGGGAATGTAAATTACTGCAATCAATATGGGGAACAATTTGGAGGTTCCTCAAAAAACTAAAAATGAACTACCATATGATCTGAGAGTCCCACTGGTAGGTATATACCCAAAAGAATGGAAATCAGTATATCCAAGACATATGTATATTCCTATGTTTCTTGCAGCACTATTCACAATAGCCAAGATTTGGAAATATGCCAAGTGTCCATCAACAGACTAATGCATAAAGAAAATGTGATACATATCTACAATGGAGTACTATGTAGTCATAAACAAATGTGGTACATATATACCATGGAGTACTATGTAGCCATAAAAAAAGAAGAGAATGAGATCCTGTCATGTGCAACAACATGAATGGAACTAGAGGTCATTATATTAAATGGAATTAGCCAGGCACAGAAAGACAATCTTTGCATGTTCTCACTTATTTGTGGGTGCCAAAAGTTAAAACAATTGAACTCGTAGAAATAGTGTCTACATTGATGGTTACCAGAGGCTGAGAAGAGTAGCAGAATGGTGGGAGGGAGGAAGTGAGGATGGTAAATGGGTTAAAAAAACAGAATGAATAAGATCTAGTATTTGATAGCACAACAAAGTGACTAGTCAACAATCATTTATTGTATATTTTAAAACAAGTAAGAGAGTATATTTAGGTTTTTTGTAACACAAAGAAGAATAAATGCTTGAGATAATGGATAACCCATTTACCCTGATGTGATTATTATGCATTGTACCTTTGTATCAAAATATCTCATAAACCCCATAAATATATAAACCTACAATGTAGCCAAAAACATTAAAAATGAAAACTTTTATTTAAGAAGTGATGTTTTAAAAGCTTTAGAATTTTCTGTTGTGTGTAGATCCACAATATTTGCTGAAATTTCAAATCAGATTCACAAAGATGTAGTCTAAACTTTAGCACCAAACAAGCTATTATTAGGCAGAAACTCAAAAGTACTTCATGTTTCAAGAAAGTGAAAATATAAAATACAGTTCAAGAATAGCCTTGCGGCTGGGCGTGGTGCCTCAACGCTTGTAACCCCAGCACTTTGGGAGGTCAAGGCAGGCGGATCACGAGGTCAGGAGATCCAGACCATCCTGGCTAACACAGTGAAACCCCGTCTCTACTAAAAATGCAAAAAAAAATTAGCAGGGTATGGTGGCGGGCGCCTGTAGTCCCAGCTGCTCGGGAGGCTGAGGCAGGAGAATGGTGTAAACCTGGGAGGTGGAGCTTGCAGTGTGTCGAGATCGCCACTGCACTCCAGCCTGGGCGACAGAGTGAGACTCTGTCTCAAAAAATAAATAAATAAATAAATAAAGAATAGCCTTGCATAAAATAGTGATTAAATAGGTCTACTTATTTAGAATAAATTATTCCGATCTAAACATGAGATTTAGCTTACTGATTTATATGTTAAATCTGATCTGTTATTTCTACCACTAAAACTATTAGGCAAAAAGCCTGAAGAAAATGTTCTAGAGAGCATTTTCTGTGTACAGCATTTTATTCAAAGTTTTTTCCAGCCAAAATTTGAAAAATCTTTAAATATTTTATTTTAGGAGTGCTCAAAGATTAAAATGTTTACAGTAAGGTAAAACTAGAGCATCGAGTATTATGTCATATACTTGTTAGCCATTTGTATGTCTTCTTTTGAGGATATACTCAATGTAAGTTTTTCTCAATATGTATATATTGAGAAATGTTCTCAGAATATTTTATTAAGCGTAAGCATAAAGCTTAGCCTGGGGGAAATATTAGCTGCCAATCAAATTTGTTTATTTAAATATGTATTGTAGAACTCCAATACAAGAGATATTTTTCTATTTTTGATATCTTCTTCCATTTTTCTTATAATGTTTTATTGATATTCATTGTAGAGCTCTTTCTCTTCTTTGGTTGATTCCTAGGTTTTTCTTTTTTCAGGGTGATAGCTTCTGTAAATGAGATTGCTTTCTTGATCCCGTTTTCAGATGATCTCGATTGGTGTATGTAAGTGTCACTGATTTTTTGGATGTTTATTAATATGACTACTATTAAAAAGACAAAAATGACAGATGTTTGGCTGCAGGGGTCTGTCCCGCAGACCCTGACCCAACGAAGGATGAATAAAATACACTGACACACAGATATTCTGCTTTGCCAGTTTGAGCATCTGGACCACTTAGTCGCAGCCACGGCCCCAGTCAGCCAGCAAGACTCACATTTATTCAGTAAAGATTAGTTGATAAAGGCTTGAGTCAACACCACTAGAGGTGTCAACACCATTGACATTGTGGACTTCCCAAGTAGAAAGCAGTTAAGCACCCGGGTAGAGCAAAAGTTAGTCTTAAGACCACATGAGTAAACAAGTTAGATAAACTCCCCACGTTCCTTTGTTTCTACTCTAAATTATTTAGTAAAGATAAGAAGACTAGGCTTCCTTCAGCAAGATTTATGACTGAAGTTATGCAAACTCTCAGGCCTGCCAAGGGTGTTTATGGCTATTTTGGTTACTATAGTCTTGTAATATATTTTGAAGTCAGGTAATGTGATACCTCCAGATTTTTCTTTTTGTTCAGGATTGTTTTGGCTATTCAGACTTTTTTGTCTCATATGAATTTTAGAATGCTTTTTCTAATTATGTGAAGAATGACATTGCTATTTTGACAGGGATGGCGTTCAGCCTGTAGGTTGCTTTTAGCAACCTAGTCATTTTAACAATTTTAATTCTTTTGGTCTATGAACATGAGATGTTGTTTCATTAGTTTGTGTCCTCTTCAATTTCTTTAATCAATGTTGTGTAATTTTCCCAATGGAGGTGACCTCCTTGGTTAAATTGAGTCCTACAGGTGTTCTTGTGTTTGTTTGCCTTCCCCATTGGTTTCTTAGCTAAATCATTATTAATGTGTAAGAAACGCTAATGCTTTTTGTATGTTGGTATAGTATCCTGTACTTTCCTAAATTCATTTATCAAATCTAAGAGTTTTTCAGTGAAGCCTTTCAATTTGTCTCAGTATAAGATCATATCATCAGAAAAGAGCGACAATTTGACTTCCTCTTTTTTTTTCTTTTTTTTTTTTCCAGTTTGGATGTCTTTTATTTTTTTCTCTTGCCTGATTGCTCTGGCTAAGGCTTTCAAGTACTATGTTGAATAGGAGTGGTTAAAGTGGGAATCGTTGTCTTGTTCCGGTTCTTAGGGAAAAGATTTGAACTTTTCCCCATTTAGTATGATGCCACTTGTGGGTTAGTCATATATAACCTTTATTATTGTAAGTTATGATCCTTCTAAGCCTTGTTTGTTAGTTTATTTTCATGAAGGGATGTCAAATTTTATCAAATGCTTCTCTACATCTACTGAAATGATAATATGGCTTTTGGTGATCTTTGACCTTGCACCTGGTTATCTATATCTTTCTCTAGATTTGGAAATTTCTGTGTTATTATCATGAATTTTTTTTTGAGATGCAGTCTTGCTTTGTCGCCCAGGCTGGAGTGCAGTGGCATGATCTCAGCTCACTGCAACCTCCGCCTCCTGGGTTCAAGTGATTCTCCCGCCTCAGCCTCCTGAGTAGCTGGGATTACAGGCACCTGCCATCATGCCTGGCTATTTTTTGTATTTTTGTAGTGATAGGGTTTCACCATGTTGGCCAGGCTGGTCTCAAAATCCTGGCCTCAGGTGATCTGCCACCTCAGCCTCCCAAAGTGCTGGGATTACAGGCATGAGACACTGTACCCAGCCTTTTTTTTTTTTTTTTTTTTTTCTGAGACAGAGTCTTGCTCTGTCGCCCAGGCTGGAGTGCAGTGGCCAGATCTCAGCTCACTGCAAGCTCCACCTCCCAGGTTCACACCATTCTCCTGCCTCAGCCTCCCGAGCAGCTGGGACTACAGGCGCCCGCCACCTCGCCCGGCTAGTTTTTTGTATTTTTTAGTCGAGGCGGGGTTTCACTGGGTTAGCCAGGATGGTCTCGATCTCCTGACCTCGTGATCCGCCCGTCTCGGCCTCCCAAAGTGCTGAGATTACAGGCTTGAGCCACCGCACCCAGCAACCCGGCCTATTTTTTAAATAAGCCTTCTACCCTTATCTCTTTCTCTGCTCTCTCTTTAAGGCTGATGATTATTGATTTGCCTTTTCTATGATATTTTCTAGATCTCATACATGTTCTTTGTTCTTTTTTATTATCTTGTCTTTTTTTCTTTTCTGATCGTGTCTTTTCAAATAGCCTGTAATTGAGCTCATTAACTCTTTCTTCTGCATGATCAGTTCTGCTTTTGAGACACTGTGACTCGTTTTTCACTTCATCAATTGTATTTTTCAGCTCCAGGATTTCTGTTTGATTTTTTAAAGTTATTTCCATCTTTTAAAACTTTCTCTGATAAATTTCTAAATTGCTTTTCTGTGTTTTCATGAAGTTCATTGAGCTTCCTCAATGCATCTATTTTGTATTCCCTGTACGAGAGGTCACACATCTTTATCTCTCCAGGGTCTGTTGCTGGTGACTTTCTTAGTCCTTTTTCTGATATCATATTTCCCTTAATGTTATTGATTCTTATGGTTGTTAATTGGTATCCGGGCATCGAAGAGTTAGGTATTTATTGCTGTCTGGCCTTGTTTGTGTCTGTCCTTCTTAAGAAGGCCTTTCGAGAATTCAAAGGGTCCCTAAGCCTGTGGTCATTGCAGCTGTTTCAGCACTAGAGGGTACCCTAAGCCCAGTTATATTGTGACTCTCTTGCAGACTCCTAGATACCCAGTACTGATGGGGGTTGAGAAAGATCAGGGAGCATTCCCTAGATTCCAAGGCAAAGTCCTCTATTACTTCCCTTTCTTTCACCAAAGTAGAAGTGCCTCGCCATGCTGAGCTGCCTACATTTGGGGGAGCAGTAATGAAGGCACTCCTGTGGTTACCACAGCTGGCACTGTTTTGGGTCATACCTTCAGTCCTTGGCCTGACTACTGCTGCTTCAGTTAATCAGCTACTGTCTGACTGCCACTGATGCTTATTCAAGGCGCAAGGCTACTTTAGTCAGCCACATGGGAAGCTTCTGGGACTCTGCTCTGTCCTGTGGGGTGCTGGACTCTAGAATCATCCAGGGGCAATGGCCTGGAACCGGCTTCTCCAGGATTCTGCTCAGTGCTGTGTTTTACTATGTCAAGGCTGGTACCAGTTCCCAGGTAAAGTCCCCTGTAATCTCCCTTCCACTTCATTGCCTGGAGTTGGGTGAGGGGTGACAAAGGCAACCCATCGTTCCCATAGCTGGTGTCACACTGGGTCTCACCCTGAGTTCACAGCCTTTCAGACCAGTGCAGCACCAGGGTTCCCCCAAGGACTGTGGTTACCACTGCTTAGCTGCCCCTGAAATTTATTCAGGGCTACAGGCTACTTTAGTCAGCTAGTGGTGAAGCAGGTCACAACTCAGGTTTCTCTTGCCAGCATAGTGTATTTCCCTCTGGCCTAGCGTAGGCCTAAATATTTTGTCTGTGAAATCAAGGACTGGAATTCTGCCCCGTGCTGTGTTCCACTGTGGTGGGAGCCAGTACTGAATTCTAATGCAAAGTCTCACACTCACTTCCGTCTCCCACATGCAAGCACATAGATGCTCTCTCCTCTCTGTGCTGCCTGGGGTTGGGAAGAAGAGTGATATAAACAGTGCAACAATGTTTATTTTTTACCCTCTTTAATGAGTCTTCTTATTACTGTGCTAAAACCAGGCATTGTGATTTCTCACCTGAATTTTTACTTCTGGTGAAGGTGTTTTCTTACATGAGTAGTTGTTCAATTTGATGTTCCTGCATGGGGACAATTGCTGAGGGCATTATTTTGCCATCTTACTCTGCTGAACCTTTAATTATTTGCACGTTCATCTTTGACTACAGTGGAAAAATGAAATCGGGACCTATTTTATTGTTTGTTTTTAACTGTGGCGGTAGTTGTTTTAATAGCTTACTATTTGTCATGTATTTCGGCTAAGCATTCAACATATATTAACTCATACAATTGTCAAAATAAACCTACTAAATAGATTAATTTATTGTTCCCATTGAACAGATGACATCATTGAGACTTAAGCAGCTCATCTAAGTTCACATAGCTTCTATATGGCAAAACTGGGACTTAAGTAGTCTAATTCAGAACCTGGGCCCGTATTATTTAGCGTAACTAATAAATTATCTTATTATTTCTTTACAAAAAGTATGCAGCTTACCATATTCTTATGTCTATACCTTGTCTAAAAATTTAATATTTTATAATGCATCTGTTCATTTCTAATACACACTTATTTTTCTATATCCTTTAGAAGGATATGATACAAGACACCATCTAAAAACTACAAACAATGTAATATACCTATAATGTACATCTTATACTCATGCTCCCTTTCTACTATTCTTAAATTAGGAAATAATTGTTTTTTAGAATATGATTATATTATGTAAAATTATTTTGTAGTCATCAGGCCCATCATTGATGAGTGGTAAAACAAAAAAGTCCTGCAATTAGACTGGTGTCACATCCTTGTTCTACCATTTACTGACCATAGGGTCCTAGGAAAGTTAGTTATATGTTCTTTGCCTCTGATTCTGTGTTTGTAAAATGAACAAAGCATTAACACGTTGTGGAAATGCAGTGCATTGATGATTAATGTATGTACAATATGTAGAATAATGACTAGTAGACAGTGCTCAGTTAATATTAGGTATTGTAATGAAAGTAATGATAAGTAATAAAATGTTTAAGGTGCTCAAGTCTTTTCCTCCTACCATTGGTCCCTATTCCTGTCTATGTCTTCCTTTAACTTATTATCTGTTTCCTATGCATCTTGATGACTTTTGTTTTTCTGGAAATATATTATTTTACATTTTATTGCATTAAAAAAAGAGCTGGATATTTTATAGCGGTTTTTTATTATTTCTGTTCTTTTGGCTGAGTGCACAAAGTACAAACTCAGTTCCTAATCAATCACTCCAAGTATGTGGGTTTGGCATTGCATACTGGTTGGTTAATAGCTCTAATGATGTTCTCAGCAGTAGGATGGCTTTTTTAGCACAACTTCAGTTTTCACTAATATTCCTGTGGAACATTCTCTTTTATCATTTTGTCATTCTTCTGATGGAATTTCTTACACCAAGATATTTGTAAAATCTATCAACTCAATTTTAGGATTACATTTTCATTACAAAAGGTAAGCTTTCTAAATGTTTCATTTCAAGCTTACAAATGATCACTTCTTTCCTTTTATGAGAATAATTTCCTTCTTATTATAAAACAGCTTATAAAATCTGAATTCATTCTAAATGTCTTCTTCCACAAAGGTAGGCAAAGAGAAATGTCTCTAGGGTATTTTCGAGTAACTCTATTTTCCATATTCATTTATTATTTCAGTGAATTAGTAAAGCAGAAAATTTAGTTTTGAAACTTAAAGAAAAATCCTTTAAAAATTCTTAGAATCAGATTAAGAGGATACGTCTCTGGAAAATTTCTAATTAATATATTTATTTCCATAGAATCTTATTATAAACATTTAAGTTATTTATAAATAAACTTTGGAGCAATTACATTTATATAATTAAGAGAGAATATAAGAAATTTTTTTAATATTTATTTTTGACAAGGTACTTTTGGGCAGTTTCTGATCAAATATATTCACATAAATAAACTTATCACACCTTTCATTAAAATTTGGTGTTTTACAGAGACAGTTTTTTCCTCTGTTGAACCTAATGTCATATTCCTAGAAAAAGAAAGCTGACTGTTTATAAGAAAAGAGAAAAGCAAGTATTCCTATACCCTGCTCAAAATTGCTTCTTGAAACTTGCTAAGGATGACAAATTAGCTAGAGTACATAGCAAGTCAAAGGTAAAAAATAAGTTCATGAGAGTCAACATGCAAAAACACAAACACACACAAAGAATTTGGAAATAATATTTTCATTAAATGTAGACTCACCTAATCATCTAATTTGCCTTATACTTAATCATCTAATTTACCTTATACTTAATCATCTAATTTGACCTTAAAATCTGGGGTCTTACCATGTCTTTTGAAAACCTTATGATAGTTATTGATCCTCTTTCCAGAACTGTACATCCTGAAATCTATCTACTTAAGAACTAAAGATTAAGAATACTCTTAGTTCTATCAACTAATCAAATAACTACACTTTGCTATCTCCAACTTTAGCAGTCTATACTCACAACCATTCTCAGAAAAACTGTGACTTTCTTAGAATTTTTGCTGTTCTAAATTTTTTCATATCTGTATCCCAACAACTAACATAAATCTTTTATCAGTTTGATTTTCTCATCGGTATCATCTTATTCCACAGGGTTTAAGTCTGCAAAGTTGATAGAAAGGCCCGAGCCCATACTGTCTAATTATATAGTTTCACTGAGATGCAGTAAATTTTGAGAGAAGTTCTATGAAAATCAATACTATAATGTACAACAGAATAGAGTGGAACCATTTGTCTCTAAGGTTTTTACATCCTGGAAAAGCCTAATTCAAAAGACTCAGAAATCACTCTTTAATGAGACCCACCATTCTTGTCCTATTTCCTAACCTTCCAGGATTAATTTTAGGGTTTTAGCAACTTTTTAAGAATTCCAAGAAATACAAAGAGTGCATTTTTCTCCTTCATAGTAGAATCTGATCTCCCATCAGCAAGAGGCCTATCCCGTTACTGCAAAACAAAAATAGAAATTACCAAAGAGCTTGTTTATTTTTTTTTTCAAAGGCCTGGCTACGTTTCTAGAATAATAGTTAATCCATTTATTTCCTCCTTTGATTCACTTTCTTCTCTATTTCCCCAAGCTGGCAAGAGTAGATGAATATTTTTTCCCTCCAATAGGAACAAAATAAAATCAAACACATATGAAATCTCAATATGTCATTCTATGTCACTTGTTAAAATGAACGGCTTTACCTATTGTGGCAGCTACTCTCGTTGCCCAGTCAATAGACACCCTCTGCCATTATTCTTCCTTGCTAGAAACACACAGTACTTTTGTTTGAGTAGTCTTCTGCCATGCAATCAGTTGTGGTTATAATCTTCACCTACCTCTAGGCCCTAGAGTGAATGATGAATGTTCTAAGCCAATCATAAAAATCTTATTACTCTAGCCATTGGTTGGTTTATGTATGGATATTTGTCACATTCTTTGCCAATGTAATGAGATGGAAAGCTTCCTTCTTAGAAAGGTTTTCCTCACTAGATCATGTAGACAGATAAGAAAAAAAATGCTCAGTTCCCCATTGGATGATGTTGCATTTACATGTGATGACTGAAATTCTGGAGTCCTCATACATCAATGTAGTAATACTTAGCATGACTGGTATGCTAAGTATGGCAAGACAGAAAGATGGACTAGGGATGTTGTGCCCAGACCGTTTGTTCCCCAAAGAAGACCACCAGAGTCCAGAGTCAAAGCCAAGCGGCAAGGATCTTTACTACAAGTTCGAACCTGGTCCCTCCATTCCACAGCATACAAGAGGGCCTCGAACAATGCGAGTGATTGCTTTTTATAGCCCGAAAGTTACAGGGGAACAAAGGAATTCTTTTGGTTCCCGCGCTTTCAGTAAAACTTTGAACGGCTGCCTCCTTATCGGAGACTTTCCAGGTGGTGTTTGTACTCAGTTTGAACCTGGTCCCTCCATTCCACAGCATACAAGAGGGCCTTGAACAATGCGAGTGTTTGCTTTTTATAGCCCAAAAGTTACAGGGGAACAAAGGAATTCTTTTGGTTCCCGCGCTTTCAGTAAAACTTTGAACGGCTGCCTCCTTATCGGAGACTTTCCAGGTGGTGTTTGTACTGGACTCAGGAAGTTTGAGAGATATATGGCGATATGTGGTGGGATGGGAGGATGGGATGTGTTTGTACTGGGCTCAGGAAGTTTGAGAGATATATGGTGATATGTGGTGGGATGGGAGGATGGGATGTGTTTGTACTGGGCTTGTTTGTTTTGAGCCCGGGGCTGAGGAATGTGCCTGATTTCTTTTCAGGACATCACTAATTCCTGAAGTATTCATCCTGAAAGATCTTTCCTGTTATATAATAAAACAAGGTTTATTCTTTAAGCCACTTTTACTAGGATCTTCAGTTACAACTGGAAGAAACTATTTGACGCATCCAATTTTCTTATATAGGTGTTTTCATAAATGTGTTTGTCTATCTATAATGAGCATTAAAATAGCAAAAATAAACTAATCGTGTTTAACAGATGGCAGTGTTACTATATGAAATAAAGTCATCTGGTATGTAAAATAAATTGTGCAGAGTTTCATTTTTCTTACAAGGAAACCAGATTGTTTTATTATCCAATAATACTTACTCATATAGCTTTTGTTAAGAACTTAAGCTAACAAAAATATTGGTCTTATTGATGTAATGTTTACTTTTTCAAAGGAGATTGTGGTCACACTATTAGCTGCTTTCCCTGATAATTACTTTTTTTACTTTTACATAAAGGTACACTGGATGATTGACTGATTGATTTTCAGACTACAATAATCAACCAGAACCTCCACGCCTCCATTTTCTGTTTATCTATGTCCTAAAGAATCACCTTCCTTTCTTTTTTTAAAGACAGGATGTTATCTTAGAAACCTGCTGAGCAGTGGTAGGTCAGGCTTCTACCCAGACACTGTTCTTGTTACATATATCAGCACATGTTCTTGTTAAACATCTCAACAACTCTCATAAGCAAATGCCAGTGTTATATCCACCTCAGTTGTGTGATGAATCTCTTAGTAACACAGGTAAGAAATATTCCATTCTTTCATCAGGGCTATCACCTCCAATCTACTTCATCTTAATACTTCATTGAGAGAATAGTGCTTATGAAGGCTTGCCAAATACTACAACAAGTTCATATTTGACATACTTTTAAAATTTTACCTTGAATTTAATTAGTCTTCAAGTTATCATTGATGTAACTGTTGCTAAGGTTTTGGTGGGGATGATATTCACTGATTAAATAGAGTATTATTTTTATAGAAAACTACATAGAAAATGTCTTTTTGTTCCTGGTATCAGGAATTCTTATGCTTCTTTTAAAAAGAATGATTCACTTTTATTCTATAAGTACTGTAAGAAATGACGTATTTACTTCTTTGTGTCATTTTCTAAAAACATCAGAGGTAGTAATGTGGCCCATATCTGGCAAAATTCATGGATCAATCTAACCTTTTGCTTTCTATTCTTGTTTTTTCTACTTTTAAAACATTTTTACCACCATTACTTTCCTTTGCTGTAATCTTCTCACTCACTAATTTGCCAGCTTCCACATATCCATCCCACTTTGCTCATCAGAATGCTGGGAGCTTTACATTTAAGTTTCTCTTAAACTATTTTATCTCCAATAAAATCACCTTAGGGCAGGTTGCTAGAATCTCCTTTAAAGCTATGAGAATTAGCCAAATTTCCTTTGGGCCCTCTCTAATTCATTCTGTTGACTGTTGGCAAATAATCTTTTCAACATGAAAATTTGATTGGGTACTTCTACGCCAAAACTTCTGCCAAAACACACGCGCACACACACACACACACTCCTCAAATTCTTATAGCCTTAAGTAAACCTGCCAAATCCTGGAGAATTCTAAGACCAAGGGGAAACTATTTCCATTCTCTACGTTACTAGCCCAGACCATAAAAGAGACACTTTCAACTTCCTGGGAGATGAAAAGGTGGTTTCTGTCTTAATTTAATTTAATTTAATAATTGTCTTAATTTAATACTTAATTTAATACTTAATTTAGGAGAGCTAAATAATTAAACATGAGGCCAAAGTACATAAGAAAGCGGCAGTCTTTTATTGCAAATGTGCACACACTCTGGGGCGAGGTTCTCCGGTCCTCAGGTATGGGGCCAGGGAAGTCACGCCTGCGCTCTCGGGTGAGGTTCTCCGGCCCACAAGTAGGAGGGGCTGAAGAAGTCACACCAGCGCCTGCCGGCAGCAGACTTTTATGCATTGGTACTGGAAGGGGGAGGACAGTGGGCGGGATAAGGGCATGATAGGGGCGTCTCCATAGGCGTGGCCGGGTAAGTTTCCATCTCTTCAGATTGACGTCACCTGGCGCATGCTCGGTTGATCTGCATCTTCCCGGGCTCGGGCTGCATTTTCCCGCACCCGGGAAAGTTGGTGAGGAAGAACCTGGAAGCAACATGGATTGTGCCTTCTTGTTCACCTTCCTCCATCTTGTCCTTTCTCCCTCACCCAAACAGTTTCCTCCCTTCCTTCTTTGTCCTTCCCATGCTTTTTACCATGGATGAAATATTTATCTGATTGGAAAGATTGGAGAAGTGATTAAACATGTATATTTAACATCTTCTGCACATTTTCCTTGGTTCTGCCACCATCAAATAAATTGTGGATTCATGAGGAAGCTAATGATGGAGACTTGGCAGGCAAGACTATATTAATTTCCTAGGGCTGCTATAAAAAAGTACCACAAAATGGGTGGCATGAACTTACAGAAATATATTGCATCAGAACTCTGGAGGCTAGAAGTCTGAAGTCAAGGTTTTGGTGGGTCAATGCTCTCTCTGAAAACTGTGAGGGATAATTATTTCTCGCCTCTTGGTAAATTTTGGTGATGGTCGCGATTGTTCCTTGTCTCTCAACTGCATCATTCCGATCTCCACCGATGTGGTCACACAGTGTTCTCTCTGTGTCTTCACATGGCATTCTCTTCTCTGTATCTTTATTTTCTTCTTATAAGGACACTGGTCATATTAGATTCAGGGCCCACCTTACTCCAGTGTGACTTTATTTCATTAATTAACTACATCTGAGATAACCATTTTTCCAAACAAATTCACATTCTAAGAGGTGGGACTTTACCATATCTTTTTGAGTGACCCCATTCAACCTATAACAAGTAAAAAGCTGGTTAAAACGAGCTTTCTAGTTGTTTTTATTTAAGGAGAAAGTTAATCTTAACTCTGTTATATTTGTGTGCATGTTTCTCAACTGTTTCAACATTTTTGAATGAAGGAGTGTGATTAGCACATCAGGAGCAAACCTAATGAAGCCCAAGAGTTATGTTTTGGTGCTATGAAAGAAAAGTAGACTCTCAGGACCACAGACTCACTAGGCCAAAGGAAAAGTTAAGCTTTGGTACTGGGTCACCAGTAGTTTTCCTTTTGTTCCCAAATAGATAGCTGGAATTTCACAACCCTATGTCATAGTCTCATTTCCTCTACTCCCTCTTTTCGCATGTTTACTTCCTCTTAAGTACAATGTAGATATACTGAGCAGGAGGTGATGCATAATTCACTTTTTCCTGTACCCCCTCTTTGTGCATGTAAAATGTAGATTTTCTGAGGCTAGTCAAAACCTCACAAGAATGTAATCAACTGCCTCACTTGCTTACCCTCTTTCTCTTTTTCCACCCTCCTGCTTGCTCTTTCTCCAGTAAATACCAAAGTTCACAAATCCCCTTTTGGTAAATGCCTAAGACACAGACGATCCTGTGATTTTTGTGTTTCCCAAGCACTTCTCTGGCCTTGGCTGAATAAAACTCAAATCGGTTGACACTGGTGTCAGTCACTTTTTCGTTCACAGTGCTAACCACTCCAGAATTATCCCACAAAGCACATCTTTCTCTCTAATCTAGTTGCAGGATTGTTTGATTTCTCAAACTCATCTGGTTTCTCCTTCACAAGCACTCCTTCATCTCCCCATTCATATTCTCCAGCAGGCACAGTGCCTATATGCTTTATTGATTATAATACTTTCCCCATCTCTTTTCACCTAATGAAATTGTATTTATTTTTTACATCTTAGTGTAAGTATCTTTTCCTTAATAAACCATACAACTCAGAAGTCTGGTCACATGCCTGTCTTATATATTCTGACACACAAAATCCCTTGTTTTAGGAACCACTATATGAATGTGTTAGTAGATACTAATCAGAATTATTAACAGACTCCTGTTTTCTCCTCTAGCCTGGAATGTTCATAAGTGATCTCTTTTTGATCACCATAATTAGCCCCAGTAACTACCAAAATCCCTCATAGGCGTCAATAAATATTTGCTGAGTGTATAAATGTTGAGTTAGTTTGTTTGAAATACTTTTGTGCTTTTTTTTTTTTAAGTGGAATAAGATGGAACAGAAGAAACAGTGAAAGAGAGAACAAAAGAGCAAGAGAATGAATAAAAAATGAAAGATAAAAGGAAAAAAGGAAGGAGAATGGGAGGAGGGAGGAAGAGAGGAAGAAAGGAAAAGAGGGATGGAGGGAAGGTAGAAGGCAGGAAGACAGGAAGGAAGGTAGGAAGGTGAAACAAAAGAAAGAACTTACCAATAGATGGTGAGTCATAGCTCCATTCTCATTTTAAAAATATAAGAAAAATCTTGTGTGTATGTTGTGTTGTCACATTTTGAATGCTTTTTCATGTTTGCTTTTATCACCTGCATGTAACTACGAATTCTAGAGTTAACACATATGCTCAGTCTTTCAAAATACATCAAATTTGCCCTTGGAAAATACTTTTTGAGAATTTCCAGGATAAAGGTATGTGAGTTTTGGGGGAAAGCTGTATGTATATAATTCTGTACATTCTGAAAGAGGACAATTTTTATGGCTGCTGTGATTTTATATGTTTTAATCAAGTGTGAATATAATATATCCAATTGCAAAGTTACAAAGATTATATACATAAGTTTGCAAGAAGGAAACTGTGGTATTTTTATTTAAGAAATTTGATATAAAATATGTTCACATTTAAACACCACATACACGACAACCACATGACAACCACCCAAAGCTCTTTGATTAGTTGGTATATTTGCATATGTCATTACATCTGCTTTGAGTGCTCTTCCTCTTTTCTTCCCCAAGCTAAAACTCTGTCATTATTTGAGACCCAGGTAAGAAAGATTAAGCCTTCCCTTGCTACTTCAGTTAGAAAATGCATGCTCTGTAATTTGCACATAAATCTATAAAAATATTTTCATTTTAATCCAAATGGAGTTTTACTTGTTTATATGATTTTTACTCCTAGTCTGGTTTTTAAAATGTCTATCCACTCATTTCACTGTCCTGTATAAACTCTTCAATGTCTTCTCATTGCCTAATCAAATTTGGATTCCCTCTCTGGGACATCAAGAAAAATATGTATTATCTTATGTTTTCATACTTCTCCTGTGCCAACTGGAATCATTCTTTACATTCAGTATGGCTTATTTTTAGTCTTCAAACTGCTAGGTCCACATTGCCTCAGAACTTTGTTTCCTTGGTAGGTTTTTCTAACTAGAAAGCTCTTTCATGGGCTCTTCACATGGCTTCTCTCCTTCTGCATGTATTAGGTTCTTAGTCCTAACTAACCTCCACAGAGAAATCTACCTTACCAGTCTGTCTATTATCCTTACCTCTTAGATTTCCAACGACATCTGTTCATTGCTTTCATACGATTTAAAACAATCTGAAATTATCTTGCTTGTAGATTTTATGCATTGATTTTCTAAATCTTCCTGAAGTAGAATACAATCTCCATAAGGGCAGAGCTTTGTCTTTCCTACTCACCATTATACTGGTATGTGGTTCCATTATTGGTACTCTAAGCATGTGGAAGTGATTTATATCTTACTGCTCAAGGTCATTGCCAAGGTCTGATTTCAAAATTCAAAAAATTGCAACCTCAGGCATAAATGGTTTAAAAATATGTCCATATTTTTTGAAACTTCTTTCAAAAAATGGAGCTTAATTCCCTTACTTTAGAGTGTGAACTGGACATAATAACTTGGCTCCAATGAATAAAAAAGAACAGTGTAAATGATAGCATCTTAGTTCATGCAGGTTGCTATAACACAGTATCAGAATGGGTGGCACGTAAACAACAGAAACTTATTTCTACAGTTCTGGAGGTTGGGAAGTACAAGATAAAGGCATGGGAAGATTCAGTGCCTGGTAAGGTCCTGCTTCCTGGTTCATAGATGGCCATCTTTTCATTATAACTGAACATCGCAGAAGGGGTGTGGGATCACTGTGGGGTCCCTTTTATAAAAATGATCCCATTTGAAACTGCCTTTGCAAAAATTATAACTGAGGAAATTATGAAAGCGAAAGGTCAGACCTAACTGACTCCATCTTGCTTCGAATCTAAAAGCTGTCCTTGTTTATTGCTGGGCATAGGCTGAACTAACTTTGGGAAGGAATTCAGTTCACGGTTTGACTCTAAAATAAAATTGATGATAACCTTTCCCCCAAAAAGACCTCCTGCTTGACTGGGATCCTGTCTGCTTTTGCAGGACTAACAAATTAGCTACAAGTTTAGAAATTATGTTTTAGGGGGTCATGCAACCTGTGATTCCAAGAGTCTGAACCTCCTCAAATTGCTCCTGGGGATAACATCAGTATTGTAAAACCTAAGATAAGTGCTTGAGATATTTTGCAGACCCTGTACTGGATGGGTCCCACCCAGGAACAGAAGATGGCAAGAAAACCTCAAACCTCACTTTGACCCACTATAATTCCATCTCCAACCTGACCAGTCAGCACTCTCGTCTTCCCAAGCCCCTGCCTGCCAAATTATCTTTTAAAATTCCAATCCCTGACTGTTTCAGGAGGCTCATTTGAGTAATAATAAAATCCAGCCAGTTCTGCATGAATTATTCTTTCTCCATTGCAATTACCCTGTCTTGATAAATTTGCTCTTTCTAGGTAGCAGGCATGGTGAACCCACTGGGCTGTTATAAATTCGTGAGGGCTGTACCCTCATGACCTAATCACCTCCCGAAGATCCCACCTCCAAATACTATCACATTGGTGATTAGGTTTTAACACATGAATTTGGGGTACACAAAATT
Organism: Chlorocebus sabaeus; assembly: GCF_047675955.1. NCBI lineage: Eukaryota > Metazoa > Chordata > Mammalia > Primates > Cercopithecidae > Chlorocebus > Chlorocebus sabaeus. The sequence continues at coordinate 23,196,471 of NC_132927.1, forward strand.
CAGCTTATAGTACATACTGTGGGACTTCTGAGCCAACATCATAAAAATAACTTCAACTTTTTGCTTGCACTTTCTCTCTCCCTTTCTCTCTCTCTCTTTCTCTCTCTCTCTCTCTCTCTCCATAGTTTACTGTGGGAGAAACTAGTTGCCTTCTTGTGGGAACACTTGAGCAGCCTATGGAAAGGCCATGTGGTGAGGAACTGAGGCATCTTGCCAAAGCCATATATGGGAGCTACTGAGATTTAGAAAACAATACCCCCAAAGTAAGGCCTCAGAAACCAAAGATTTTCTCTGGCCTTCTCCTTCCCTCCTGCCTCTGAGATGCATCCTGAGCTTAGCCACGTAAATTAGAATCCCTCATCCGCAAGGCAGGTCATAGAAACCAGACCCCCTTTTCCCCAAAGCCAGCCATAAAACTTGCAAATATTACTCTAATTTTCCTTCTGCCTTTCTGTGTAAAACTGGCCATACAGGAATTGTCTGATCTTCTTTTTAGAGTGTAGGTTATGAGACTTCAATTCCAGAGAGTTCTACCCTATACCCGGAAGGAAGGAATGCATGTTCAGAGAAGCCAAGAAGTATCTAGACAGACAGGCCCTGGTGGGTTTTCCCACTTAGTCCATTAACTTTGGATCATATTCTTTTTGTTCAATCATGTTTCTACATGGCTGGTCATACTGGTTGAACTTAAATATAAAAATGGACAATTTCTCCTGTATTTTGGGATCTTCATTCTGAAGGCTCTTGTGTCACATATAACTATGACCAAATACATTTGTATGCCTTTTCTTTTATTAATCTGCCTCTTGTTAGTGATTTTCAGCAAATCTTCAGAGGGTGAAGAGGAAGTTTTCCTTTAGCACAGACAGAGATATTTTGGAAAAAATTTCTCCAATCCCTATCAATATCCTGACTGCAACCACAACAGTGAATCTGAGCCAGACAAACACAGCCAGAGGTGTGCCAGTCCCAATTCCCAACACCCAACAGAAAATTTAGGATAATGAGTGTCTTTGATAGCACTTAGTTTTTATTTAAAATTTATGTAATATTTGACTAACATACTCTACTAGCTAAAATATTTTGTTACCATGATAAGTTCTCATTAACATACTTGAATAAATGAATGAATTAGTTGATTTTCAAGCATTAATGGAGTAAAATATCCAATCATGAAGAATGGAGCTGCAGCTAATTCATGTTTCAACTTCTGCTAAGCTCATGTTTCTGCTCAGCAGTTCTTACTTTGCCACTATACAACTGCCTCAGTTCCTTTCCTTTTCACATTGAGGCGATGAATGTGCCTTCTAATTGAGGAAAATAAAACAGCATTGTGGAGGACACTTTTGCTACTTCTTTTTGTTGTTGTTGTTGCTATTGTTAATGAAAGGTTTCTGAATCCTTCCTGCTTGCTTTAGAGAAAGATGTTTCTTTCTCTTCTAGGTTTACCTTGCATTTTTGCAGGTGACTCTATTTTTCCTTCTTTCTCTGGAGTCTAACATAATTTACTTATTTATTAGTTTATCCATTTACTACCCGTAGACTTTCTACTATAACACGGGATTTAAATTGGGTACTTTGTTAGTAGGGATAAGTATTACAATGTGGGGATAAACATCCAAACATAAGTTACAGCATAATGTAATAAGAACTGTAATAAGGCTATGGAACAAATTTTATGATGCAGCAGATGAGGCGGAGGGTAGAGTGTAAACCAAAGCATGACTTCATAGAGGTAAGCTTTGAAATATTAGGAACACATTATCAAACATGTTAGCTGAAGAATGGCATTTATATGATGAGACAAGGTCTGGAACTGGCTGTAGAGGAGGTATATATTATAATTACAAGATCTGATTTCTTCAGTCTAGAATGCTCTGGACTCTCTCTACCCAGAAAATTCCTTTAAGTCTGTTATATCAGTAATGTCATTTATGATTCTTACAGGCAGAGCTGGTGCGGTTTTTTTTGTTTTGTTTTGTTTTGTTTTGTTTTGTTTTGTTTTTTTACCGTTCAGAAGAACTTACTTCACTCTCCTGTAACTTTTCTCGTAATGTGTATGCCTTCTGACTGGGAGATAATTCTGGGAAGAGGACATTTTTTCCCCACTAAAATAGTTCTTATTCCAACTCCTGGCACAGAGTAGGAGATCAATAATTGTTTGTTGAATGAAAAAATGCCTACCGACAGAGAAGTATGGAATTAAATTAAATACTCAAACTAAGCCTCCGAGAATGTTTCCTGGTATGTGGACATAATTGAAGGAAGCATAAGTAGGATTTCATTTAGTTTGAAACCAATTCGATTTTCACATAGAACTGAAGCTTGAGAAACTTACACTTGTCTTATATGAGTTCCTTCATCAGTAAACCTACCATCAGGCCTCCCAGCTAGTATAGAGGAACTTAGACTTTCTGGATCACTGCATCTGTACAATGAGATGCACCTGCTGCCCGTTGACCAACTCCTTTTCTTTAATCTTTCCTAATTCCCTGCTCTGCTTTGTAAACCCCTAACTTTAGTCATTTAGGAAAAGGAGAGGTTTGACAGTTAAGCTGATGTTACCCACAATAAAGCCTTTTTTCCTTGGCAATACTCATCGTCTCAGTGATTGGCTTTCTGTGCAGCAAGCAATTGGACTTAGGCTGAAACTCTGGCATTTAGCAACAATTCCAGTAATCATGTCCGAAGTCTACAATGCAAAGATAACACTATTGTATCAGAATTTTTAAAATACAGAAATTATCTTCTAGATTCAATTATATCTAGATAAAGAAAACAGACGTTATAACCATAATTGAAGTCAACACAATGGGCATGAAGCTGACATGGAAATATATTTGTCTTTAAAAATATATGTGGCATTTGAATTACTCTCAACATCCTCTTTTGAATAAAGGGAAAATGATGAACTTATATGCCAGTATCTACAAACATGCTATTTGTCCCCTGTTTTAACTGCGTCATCTGTCATCATAATACTCAATAATTTTAGAGGTTTTTGTGACCTTTCAATATATTAATTAGTACTTTTTAATGAAGTTGTATTATTTGGACCAGTTAATTAATTTTTATGTTTTATACCAATGGCAAATTGCCTGGGAGATCAAGATATTCAATATATTTTACAATTCTGTTATGAAGGGTTCCTAGGTAATGTGGAGAAATTGTGATATTTCAGTGGTGTTCTGTACTCTTAGGGACCTAGTCAGAGATGAAAGTAAGCAAAAGAAAATAGCCACCAGTTGAACAACATAAGACCAAAGTTGGAGAAAAAAACACTGAGGCCATACCCAACACCTTTCTTTATATCATACTAATTGTTTAATGAACTAGAAGGGAGACTTTGTTCACTCATTTATTTCTAACCACGAGGTGTTGTAGTAATCTTATCCATAGGCTGTATATTTGGATGATAGCAGCCACGCAAATTTTAAGTATGTAATAAGTATATTTTAGCCCACTATGCAATCATTCTGTAGCTAAACCACATTGAAATTTGGTCACACATTAAACAAATCTGAACAAAATTGATATCGAAAATATTATACTCTAGTCAATGTACTCTTACATTTTTCATTATATGTCTCTACTTTTATTTAGCTTTTCTTGTAAACATTTTCCACAAGACTTACAATTTTTATCTTCAAGCAAAGATTTGCATCTCAGCTTTTTACTGTTGAGTGGTTTTTGTTCCTTAAATGTTAGTTTACTCATCCTAACTTAAAGTTCCACAGTACGATACATTTGTAGGATATTTACTTTAAAGGCATTCAAGAAAAAATTATTGGGAATTCTTGTAGCTTTTACTCTGGTACCCACCTGCAGAGAAATTATTTAACAAAATTTTAATTATATATGTTTTTGGATATAATTTTCTCTTTAAAAATGTGAAGACATTCATGTGCATCAGAGAATAATATGCAACTAAAGACAGAAAATTACTTCTTTTAAAATTTGGCAAAATGAGAGCATGCATTTTCACTAAGAAAATAAAGTTTTTACTAGGAAAAACAGTATATTATACTGTATATAATAATTATCCCTCAAAAGTTAGATCTATAATGGCAAATTATGTAAAAAACTAAAACTGAATAGTAAAAAAAATCCAATGCAGCAAATTCAGAATTTTAAAGTATAAAATAAAGTTATAAAGTGTGCTAACATAATTTTACTTGAATACTGCATATTCTGAGAGAAAACTAAGGAAACTACTTTGTATTTAGATAGAAAAGTCTGAATTATAATTACATTTTCCCCATAGGAACTTGAATGAAACTAATTGGGAGACATTCATTTTTTGTTTGTTTGTTTTATAATGACCAGTATAATTCTTCCTTTCTAGTACATGCAATAATTTTTAAACAGACAATTATGTTCTAATCATACTAAAATTTTTGCTACAGTTGTTTTTCAGTTCCTGAAGAATTTTCCTTGTGAGGTATTTTCAATATAGGGATACAATGTAAGACACTGCAAATTACAGTGAATTTATAAATGTCCTCAAATTAAAAGGATATCCTCCTTCTCGTGTAGATATTTTAGTAAAGTTGAGGTGATCTGTGTAATCTTTACTGTGGATCTAGAGGTGTGCAGAAGAGTGATTTTCTAGCTTTTGATTCTGCACATATTTAGAACATAATTTTTTTAAGTACCAATCATACATAGGGAATAATGGTAATAATTTATTTTGTACTAGTTATCATTCAGTAATATAAGCAGAAAAGTAATTCAGTTATGATCTTAATATGCAAACCTATTTAAAATATGATGATCAATTATGCCCCTTCTCTGAACGGTAAAATAAGAAAAAATAAATATAAGATAAATCTAAAGGATTGCCTTTAAATATAAGAACTTTATTTTTACAGGGAGTCTCACTGAGGGTAAAAGTAGATAATCAAATTTTAATGATTGTATCCTAGTTATGTTGCTGCAAAAAGCTGCATAGTAAAAATGTAGACTATTTCAATATAGATCTCTCCTTAAGTCAAGAGAATGTAATTCTGTGAAGGTTCAGGAGTTGAGTGAATAGTAATCCTGATATCTGTGAAAGAATTTCTTTATGATATAAAAAGTTTAATTCTGTTCATGTCAAGTTAGGTTTTCTCAAACGTATAGTACATGACCAGTCAAAAAAGTTAATGTAGCAAAAAGGTAGATACAGAGCTAATTTCAGAAATAGGAAGATGAAACCTATTTGTCTCATATTCCTCATCATGATTGGCTGTACATCATGAGCAAAATTACTGTGTTTCGCAATTCTAACATCACTTCATCACTACGTTCAGAGTTCTAAAGAAACTGTCTTATATTGAATTTCATTTAAGTGCAAGGAAAATCTATGAGAAACTCTACAATAGACCTACCTTCATATTGCATTGCCCAGAATTATGTGACATACCATGACTAAACTAATGAGTTAGCAATGGAAGCAAGACAGCCATGATTGGCTGTGATTAATGGTAAGGCTGAGGAGAAGTCACTTCCCTGAGCTCATGGCACAGCAAGGAAGAAGCAATGGAGGACTAGACCTGGGAAAAGAAGTATCTGCTACAGGTTTTCAGGAATCCTGAGACTGCAAAAATTTTATTCTTTTGAGATATTACAATGCATTTGAAGCCATGAGGGTGATAGTATAGAAGGTATCATACTCTATACATAGAAATTCTGGGTTTTTTCTATACAACAGATCTGGGAGTTGAAAATTAAACTTTATTATCTATTATAGAAACATTTAACTAAACCCAGCATGTCAACTACACAATAAAAGTTAACGAAGAACAGAGGCTGAAAAAGTATTTGCTATACATTGAAAGTACCCCTGTAAGTGCAGAAATCAAGGAACAACCATAGGAACAAAACCAATGTAATGCATTGTTTTTACTCTGTACATTCCACCTGAGACTCTTAATAGTGTTATGTGACTAGGAGAAAAAGCAAGTATCGTGGACTGTCCACTCAGAATAAGGGCTTATCATATTGTAACACTCAGTTGTGACACTCTGTAAGTGAGCCAAGTTTTTTGACATTTATTTTTTTCTTTACTATCATTATGATAATGATTATTACAATTCTAAATCTAGTCAAATACAATTGGATATAATTTCATGAGTCTTGAAAAAACACTCAAAATGTCTACTTGTTTGATTTTTCTCTTGATAGTACCAAAAATATATCTTTTGTTTATCTATTTTATTGTTCCATTGTTTTAATAAAATATAAGCATAATAGAAAAAGCCTTATGTTAATAGTTTCAACAGAAAATCTTTTTTACATTTTAGTTGATTAAACCAGAAAATTAGCCGCATTCTCTGTTTACTGTATCATATCATACTTATCTTCTCTAAAGTAAGCTCCCATAGAACAGAAAATGTTTTATTTATTATTGTATCATCATCTATTTTAGTAGAAACTAGATAATTTTTTTTAATTAAAGTGAGGTATAAAAACCAACAATGCCTCAATTTCTGATAGTAGCAATTCTGAAATCCGGTAGGGATATGTTTGGCCGATTCAACTCCATTTAGTTAGAGCAAATAGCACATGGTCTAATATTTTTCTAGTTTACACTTAGAAAATCCTCTTAAATGTCTGGGAAAATAGCAGTGATATGTTTTCAAATATTCTGTGTTGACTGAGTGGATACACTATTGCTAAGGTTATCAATTGCTACCTCAGTTACATTCCACTCAAAAGCCATTTTTGAATCTGTCACCAAGATTTTAGTATTTCACTTGAACATCATGCTGTCATATATCTGATAAAGAAAGACATACTCTAATATTTCCACTGACTTGTAATGGTGGGCCACTATTTGAATGGGAGATATTTTAAAAGGCTAAAATCATTTCAGTAATCATTCCTATGAATACCCGGGTAGGTTTCCATCAGGCAGCAAGAAGGAGTTTGGCATATCATCCTTATGGTTATATGTCCAAATGCTCAAATTCTACGTGCTGTCATTTGCATTATTAAGTTCAGTAATGTTCATTTGACCTAACCTGTGCACTTTGTGGGACTGATGAACCTCAAAGGAGATTGCCTGTCTCCCATATATAAATGCCAATAAAATGTTAAATTTTTATACTCATGTATATCAAAGTGAAAGCACATGATCTTTTTCAAATGGCTTTTGGAATGTTTCTTTCATTGCCCTTAAGAAGAATTAGCTGTAAGAAATAAGTATTTTAATGTCAATTCATGAGACCCATAGTAAGTCACTTAATCTTTCAATATTTCCCTTCCTCTTATTGCCTCATAATTATGATATTTAATAATGCTGACCAACTTCTGAAAATTACGTAAGGAATTGTTAGCCAGTGCAATTTGCCCAGACTTTCTACTATAACTGGGCTCACAGCCTCCAGTTTCTCCTGCCAGAGAAATCTCCCTCAAGTTCAGTTCCTATCATATTAATTTTATGAATTATTTTGTATTCTATAAGTATTTATTATTATATTGAAACTTCTCTGTGCTGTGTTAGAACATCAAAAATAAAGACTACATCAGCCAATTTATTGTTATACTGAAGACAAAAACTTAAGTAAACAAGTACTAAAATGTGTTAACAGTTTAATGATAGATGGATATGCAGGGTGTTAAAGGCAGAGAGGTCAGAGCACTTAATGCCTCTTCGATTAATTGGTTATGGGTGTCAGGAAATCCTTTATAAAGAAAAAAAGCAACAATTACATTTTAAACAATCAATATAATTTACATGGTAAATATGTTAGGGAAGTTTGAAGAAACTGTTCAAAAGCGAGGTGTCTAAAGCAAGTAGTTTGGAAAACTCTAAGAAAGCTGAAAATCATGTATGAACTAATAACGTAATGTGCACCCTGCTTAGGACTTTGGATTTAAGTTGATATGATGAAACACTAAACAAAGAATAATGAATTTGACACAGGAGAAGGGTATGATCAGATTTGTGTTTTAGAAAGTCGCTCTTAGATGGATATGGATGTACCAAAAAAGGGAAGAATTATGGAAAAATAGGTGCTGAGAGAGCAGATAAGAAACACTAAGTAACAGTTTGCAAAACAGTGGGCAAAGAAAGATGAACCAAATACACCGCCTTGTTACCAAAGAGCAAGATCTAGCCCTAAATTCTTACTTTAATGTTATATCTCACAGCTTTCCAGCCGGTACTCCATGTTTCTTGAATTATTGTCCTGTTCTTGGCCTTACTTATTTGCTTTACTGACTCTGTTCATGTCACTTGGACCAACCTTCTCTTTCTTTTCAATTAGTCCAATCACTGCCTAGGTCAAAATCCAGCTACTCCATGGAGCATTTTTGATCTCTCCAAATAATTTATCTTCCCTTTCTCTTACCTATCAATTTACCAATTTATATGCCTAAAAAATGGACTTCAAGGAGTTCAACAAATAAAAGGTATAAAGTACCTTAAGCAAGGTGGGGGAAATGGAATTAAAGAATGACATAAATTGTTCCTACCAGGTAACTTCTGGGCCACTACACAGACAAAGAGAAGAAAGAAAATAGGAAGAGAGAGAGATCATAGAAAAGGTGAAAGTTAATCTAAGTCTTAATTCTTGGGTAGGATTTGAATATACAGCATTGTGAGAAGGCATTTTCTGATGGCAGAGAGAACATAAGTAAAGATGCATAGATAGGGACTAAAATTAGCTCAGGTGGCTGTAATACAGGCAAAGTAGGGAAAACAAAACTCGAAAAGATTTGGAATACCAGAATACAGGGAGCCTTAAATGCAGGACAAGCTAAGGGGACTGGGATTCAGTTTCTGAGCAGGCAAATCTTAGAAATTGTAAGTGTCTTAGATATTCTCTTCTTTATTCATATTCACTCCCCCTTCAGACAGCTAAGATTCCAGATTCTCAGGGCACTGTCTCCCTTCTGCATTTCAGAGTATTAAATTTTGGCATACAACCAGTGTATTAGTCAGAGTTCTCTAGAGAAACAGAACCAGTAGGATATATAAGCGGTGATTTACTGTGAGAACTGGCTCGCTCACATGATAATGGAGGATGAGAAGTTCAACATTATACTGTTCACAAGGTAGAAGGCCAATGGTGTAGTTCAGTCTAAACCTGAAGACTTAAGAACTGGGAGAGCCAATGGTGTAACTCTTAGTGTAAGCCAGAAGGCCTAAAACTTGGGGGATAGAGGAGTGGGGTGTTGGTGTAAGTTCCAGACTTTAAAGGCCCCAGAATTTGGAGCTGTCTATGGGCAGGAGAAGATGAATGTCTCAGCTTCAGAAAAGAGCAAGTTGTCCTTTTCTCTACCCAATTTTTTTTTTTTTTTTTTTTTTTTTAATCAGAGCTCTCAAGAGACTGGATAATGCCCACCCACACTGGTGAGTGTGAATCTCCTTTACTCAGTCTGCTGATTTAAATCTCAATCTTTTCCAGAAACACTCTCCCAGACACAGCAAGAATTAATATTTTACTAGCTATCTGGATATCTCTTAATCCAGTCAGGTTGACACATAACATTGTTACAGTCAGGTGTGTCATTTCCTCTTTATCATCAACACTTCCAGAAGGACCACACTTGTAAACATTGCAGCCAACCTACAAACCTCCAGTAGTAGCACAGTCTCCAGTTTTCTTACAAGTCCAGTGCCTCTGAAACTACCTTGCAAAAAGTTATTTGGAGGTATCAAGGTCACATTCAAGTGATGGTGCACTGCTTTAAGGGAACTGTATTTCCCCATCCTATCACCTCCTCCATCACACTTGAATTCTAGTAATACCAAATAGTTCATGTGTGTAAAAGTGACAATATTCATTAGTCATTTTTATTCCCTCAGTTTGACTTTATTTTTTTCTTGGGAAACTGGAATATCTGAGTAGACTGAGGAAAATGGTACTCCTGACACCAAAGTGTACATTTTAGCCTTGTTGCTGCTGCTGCTGTTGCTGCTTGCCCAGTATCAAGATGCTTTTCCTTACTGGATGAATAACTCTATCAGTATTATTGTTAAAAATAATACCAAGCACTTAAAGGCATGTACAGTGCATATTCTCTACATTATCTCATTTCATCTTCCCAGCAACGTTTTTACTTATTTTGTAGATGAGGACATTTATGAGTAAATAACTTAATTCCCCCAGATCACAAAGTAGTAAATGGAAAAACTGTTTTTTGAACCCAGGACTCTCTGATTCCAGAGGCTGGGCTCCAAACATAAAGCTCTGACCCTGTGTTATTAGCTCTGTTGAAGTCATTTGTCCTCCATTTCTTTAAGTAAAAGGTACTTTTTGATTTCTCATATTGCTTTGGGGAAGGTATAGAACAGACACTTAGCCTTCCCAATACACAAACATCAAATAAAGAGCTTACAGTTGCCAATAGGATGGTATTTTTCCTCATCCTTTCACCTTTATGTTTTCCTGGAAATTATCAAAATGTTACAGATAAAATTGATATGTGGAAAAAGGCATTTTTCTTCTGGATATAAGGAACACTATTGCTTAGGGGTTTTTTTGTTAGCACTTTTGAATAAGCAATTCCATTATACCCACAGGTGTTTTCACCTGTCTTGTAAAAATATTCTTGCTCAGAAAATGTTTTAACTAAGGATGTATATTATGTAGTGTTGGTTTATATGACTTATTTTTATGTAGTGTTGGTTTTATGTTTGTTGGTTTATGTGACTAAACCAACACTACAGGAACAAAGAAAATGATTTCTAAGTTTTAGGTTTTTATACTTTTAGTTTATGCAGTTCCAGCCTTTGATGGTTTTGATAGGACTAATGTAGCAGTTGAATTTTAATTCTCAATAGTAAAGTCCTGAATGCTAAATATTGGGAAAATGAATGCCACTTTGATGCTTTCAAAACAAGAATTTTGAGATTATCTTTAATATGTTGAGAAAATCAAAGTTTTCTGCTACTATGGACTGAACATTTGTCACCCCAGAATATGCATGTTGAAATCCTAACCCCCAAGTTGATGATATTAGGAGGTGGAGCCTTTAGAAGGTGAATACGTCATGAGGTAGAGCCCTCTTTAGTGAGACTGGGTGCCTTTCTCTTTTCCCATTTGAGGACACAGCAGAAAGATGGTTGTCTATGAACTAGGAAGAGGACCTCACCAAATACTGAATCTGTGGGTACTTTTTTTAAAAAAACTTTTATTTTAAGTTCAGGGGTATAAGTGCAGGTTTGTTACATAGGTAAACTTGTGGCATGCGGTTTGTTGTACAGATTATTTCCTCACACAGGTATTATGCCTCGTATGCATTAGTTATTTTTCCTGATCCTCTCCCTCATTCCACTATCCATCCTGTAAAGGCCCCAGTGTGTGTTGTTCCCTCTATGTGTCCATGTTCTCTCATCATTTAGCTCCCACTTTGTCAGTGAGAACATGTGGTATTTGGTTTTCTGATCTAATTAAACTAGGGAGATGTGCTGATACTTTTCTAGGACTTCCAGCCTCCAGAACTGAAAGAAATAAATTTCTGTTCTTTATAAGTCACACAATTTATGGTGTTTTGATATGGCAGCCCAAACGAACTGAGAAAATCTCCCACTGCCCATGCCATTTTACCATTTAGCAAATAAAGGATTATTCTTGTTTTGTTTAGACTTCGAAAAACAATCTGCTTGTTTATGTAAGACAATCTACTTCCTATTTTAAAAAATACTTTTACATTATTTACTTACATGTGAGGATTATAGAACAAATATTGATTTTTTTATTGTGGATTATTGTGATCACAATATTACCAAAATCTATAGTATTAGATATATCATTTATTGTTTACTAACACGTAGGAAGACATTTGTTTCTAGAAAAATGAACTACTTCTTGGAAAGTTACATTCTTGGGGAGAAAGTACACAATAGGCATTTATAGAACAAATGTTTTCATTGGTACAATTTTATTAAGAATATTAATTGAATTTCATACTTTCATATAACTTATAGACTTTTACATTCATCAAATTCTTATTTCATATGAAAAAAGATGGACTCTACTGGAATTGTGCAAGATCACCTCAACTGATTAATGGCTGAGTGGAAACCAAAAATTATTTTTAGTCTAGCATTCTTTCTATAATGCTCAATGTTATATCTAATATATTTTCAGGTGTAATATTTTAAACTAACTAGAAAATTAAAATTGACATTGATATTCCTAAGGTCCAGGTCTAGAAACTTCACCAGTTATTTGATTTCATAGATATTTTTGTTCTAAATCTAAGTAGCAAAGTTATACTTTCCAAGTTTATCTAGCTAATTTGTTCCTCATTTTTCTCATCTTTAAGTGTGTAAGGGGTTAAATAATATGAACGCTATGATTTCATTTCGTTGTAAATTGAGTATGTTCTATGATTAATCAGCTGCCACCTTCATATTTTGGATTCTTCACAAAATTAAACTTTAATATGCCACAGATATCTATTTCTTCCTCTACAGTTTTACTGTTCTTTCCTTAGATTTAGCCTTTAAAAAGCTTCTGCTTAAATTATCTTTCTTTGGGGTGACCAGTGTAGGTGAGAGACAAAAAAAAGACTACACCTACACACGCGCACGGGCGCACACACACACACACGTATATATTTGCAATTTGTATTTCTGACTTTATTTTCTGTATTTCAATCCACATCGTCTGTCTCCATTGGTTACTACATCTTCTGTGGTATTATAATCAATATGGTATTTTAAAAGTGGTGGGAGATTTGTTACAGAATTAGAAAGTTTATACTTTTCTAAATAAGTTCATTTTTTAAATTTATTAATTATTATTATTGTTATTATTATTTTGAGACGGAGTCTCGTTCTGTCACCCGGGCTGGAGTGCACTAGCGCAATCTCGGCTCACTGCAAGCTCCGCCTCCCGGGTTCACGCCATTCTCCTGCCTCAGCCTCCTGAGTAGCTGGGACTACAGGCGCCCGCCACCACGCCTGGCTATTTTTTTGTATTTTTGGTAGAGATGGGGTTTCATCGTTTTAGCCAGGATGGTCTTGATCTCCTGACCTCGTGATCCGCCCGTCTCGGCCTCCCAAAGTGCTGCGATTACAAGCGTGAACAACCGCACACAGTAAAGAAATCTATTATCATTACCATGTCAATACGAGAACAACAGTGACACACAGGGCTAAGCAACTCATCTATACACTAGAAAAAGGCTAGTTTTTCCAAGACTTTTATCATCTTTTTGTTATCTTTTTACATTTCTTTAGAACTGAAAAGGACCCGGGCGAGTGAACATGCATTCTTTGTTCTCAGTAACAAATAGTGCAAATTAAATTCTACTGCAAAAAAAAAAAAGATTTTTTTCACCTCTTGATTGTTGTTATACTTCATGGAAAGTAGACCATTATTAAGGTTTAAAAGCATTTTTAACCTATACATTTATGGTATAACATTACTTTCTGAAACAGATTTTGACCTGAAATACTTTAAAATGTTAGGAAAAATGTGCAAATATAGTACTTGAAAAAGAATCCTTCAAGAAAATTATATACCAACTCAAACCATTACTATTACACATTGCTTAAAATTATCTGACTGTATCTGGAAAGTGATAAGTGATACTTGAATTAATGTGACATCCAATTTTAGAACAAGTGTTGATTCTGTTCTCTTTCCTAGCATCTAAGGGAATGTATGTGTATATGAATTGCACTTATGTGTACATGTTTCTATGAAATTCACTTACTATGTGCAGATCACATCAGTGTTCCAGCAGTTCCAGCAGTCTGCGATCTTCTAAGAGCTGAATACTTTGCATGGAATTTATATAATAATATTTGTAATGGTTCCATTTATTATTATTATTATTATTATTATTATTATTATTATTATTTTGGAAATGGAGTCTCACTCTGTCACCCAGGCTGCAGTGCAATGGCATGATCTCGAGTCACTGCAACCTCCATCTCCTGGATTCAAGCGATTCTCCCCCGCCAGCCTCCCCAGTGGCTGGGATTATAGACACCCGCCATCATGCCCAGCTAACTTTTGTATTTTTGTAGAGACGGGGTTTCACCATGTTGGCCAGGCTGATCTCAAACTCCTGACCTCAGGTGATCCGCCCGCCTTGGCCTCCCAAAGTGCTGGGATTAAAGCGTGAGCCACCACACCTGGCCATTCTGTTCCTTTTTTAATGTCATATTTTTAAATAATAATGTCTTGAGAAGTAAACCTGTTTATAACCATTAATCCTAGCAAATTCATCAGTGGTTTTTTATGCATTTACTAGAAGCAATAATTACTTAGGAACAATCATTCCTAAATTTGTATTAAAAATACAGCCACTGAGTCCTATTAAGACATAGACATGAGTCAAATGCCTAAATATCTTTTGTAAATAATTATAGCAGTGTAAGCTGGTGTGTGCAAATTATAGTTGACTTTCTAGAACACCCTTCTTAATAGTGCTAGAAACACTAATGTTAAAAAAACTAATCTCTTCAATAAGGTCACTAATATGTAATACTTTATTGTAGGTAGTAAAATTCATGTGAATTATTAGCTGATTTATATCCATTTGTTCAGCTGATAGATTAATAGCAATAATCATTAGTCACTGAATTAAATATGGGGAGTACTCAACAGTATTCATTTTCAACAGTGGAAAATTAATTAATTTTAAAATATTCAGTACTTTTGAAAAACTTTCCTCCAGCTTTATTAAGGTATAATTGAGACATGAAAATTATATATATTTACAGTGTATAACATGATGTTTTACATTGCCTACAATGTTTACATGCATACTTTGTGGAATGATTAACAACTAATTAGCATATATACCACCTTACATACTTTTTTTGTATGTGGTGAGAACATTTAAGAATACTCACTTGCATTTTTCAAGTACATAGTATATGATTATTAACTACAGCCACCAGTCTGTACAATAGATCTCCAAGATTTGTTTATCCTAACTAAACCTTTATTTGTTTATCCTAACTAAACCTTTATACCCTTTGACCAGTTATTTATTTTAATAGCAGCAGAGAGAATTTTATATGAGTTTTGTTGAGAGGTATTATTTATATGAGTTTAAAAACATTTGACTTTTTCTCAGAGGAAATTAATGTTAATATGTATTTTTTAGTCAGACTTAAATGTGTGATTATGCAAACTGAAACCCATTCCTACTCCCAAGCCTAGTGTCACACTACTTTCACTCCTGCAAAAGTATTGAAAAGTCCAACTGTCTTATATACATGAATCTAACTTTAACTGGCTCTCTGCCTCAGAGATGAACTATGTGGCTGGGCTCTTAGGTAAATGTGACTGCAAATATTAGGAACCATGAGTTGAGGCCTTGACAGGCAGGGTTAGTATAAGAGAGGACTGGGATCCTCACCTCTCCTTATAGGACAAAAATGAGGAAATAACACTTTCCAACTGTTGTAAAGTCAGCATAATTTCTTTTCAAGTCATATATGTTTCACTTTAAAGTATTTTAAGTAATGCTATAGGTATAAGGAAAATGAAAATAATGTCATAATAATTCTATACAAACCTCCATGTCAGATATAATTTTCTGATTACAAAATAATTGATTATAATATAGAGTTCCTTTACTCTATAATACTTTTAAATTGAAGTATACTCTAAACTTCGTAAAAATAAAAATGTATTCACTTTCTGTGAAACTGGTTTCACCTAGTGAACACATGAATTCTTCACGTGCTAAGAAGAGAAAGTTGATTTTTTCATATGTGATATGTTCTTATGTAAATGTCAAATGTTACAGTAGTGCTACCTTTTATTTGCATTTACATGACTTGAAACTATAAAGACAAATTTGAAATTTGCTTAATTATTATTTTTACATTGCTGTTACCTTAAATGTAAAATATAACAGCATTTTTTATTACTGGTTCTGGTACTGAATGATTAATTGAAATACTTTGATTGTGGTTTGATTTTCCCTTTGTATTTAAGAAACATTAAAAAGTTCGTGTCACCACTCATTTTCTTGTTTATCTAATAAATAATCTTTATAATTTTTCATATCATATTTAAAATTATAAATTGTTATGCCATTTTCATGCAGCACATGACCATGGTCTAAGACTAAGTGAATAATAAATAAACATGTACAGGGAAAAATTGTTCATCAAATTTTAAAGTTTTTATGGTAATCTAGAAAAGGGTTCAGCAAATTTTTCTGTAAAGTTCAAAATAGCAAAAAGCTTAGACTTTTGGGTTTTGATACCATCTCTCATCCCTGCTATTATAGTGAGAAAACAGCCGTAAACAATATGTAAAGGCATAGGGATGGCTGTGCTCCAATAAAACTTTATTTACCAAAACAGACAGTGGGCCTGTTGTGGTCAAGAGCTCTTGGTTTGCTGACCCCTGACTGCTAATATTAGAATTTAATTACTATGTAAAATTACTTTTTCTTTATTAGTTTTTTCTTTTAAAATACATGGTAATTTCCCATGTGAAAAATATCACCTTTAATACAGAAATATACAACCTGGAATTTATTGATAGGAAAAACAAAATTTAACTAATGAATTCAAAATTTTTTTTCTGAGAAATATATCTACACAAAAGCATATATTATTTTATATTCTATTATGGTTTAGATGATAAACATTACAACTGATTTAATTTGGCACATTATAACCATGAAATACTAAATTTTACAAGAGCCAAGCACCAATTAAAACTGAAATGTAAAAGATAGATAAAGGATATACTTCTTGTAAATCAATTGACACAAATAATCCCTAAATTTAGGTGTGACCATCTAGTTAAGTTTCCAGGCTACTGTCTGTCATGTGTATGTCTATTTTTATTGGCTAGCTATGAGTTATATTTTCTGCTTCTTTTAAGTAGTTTTGAAGCTGGTTTTGGAGGTAGTTACTTTTAGAATCAGCTTGTTTGGTTGGGTCAAAATAGCTTTCACCATAGGCTAATTGACATCTCCTACTGAAGCATGATTTTCTTGGGGTTTTATTAATATCTCCAAGTATCCAACATATCTCTCCACTCTGGCTGGTGAAAATCTGAACATCTCCTATGCCACGTAAGCTTAGAAAATTGTTTAGTTTACAGTCCCCTGGCAATAGTTCTTTCTTTGACCTCATCAAGTTTCCCCTTGTCTTTGTCCAGATTAGCACTTAAGGGAAGACTCTCAAGGGACTTCATGCTAATTTCTGAAGCTTTTACTCAGTTATAGTTCTTGTGTCTCTAGTACTTTGCTTTGCAAATTCCAGCCTTCTTGGCTTCCTTATACCTGGATTTCTGTTCTTCACCTCATCAAGACTTTCTAGGCTCTCCCTCCATGTCAGAATAAGAAATTCCTTCTCAGTAGAAAATTCACATTTGTAGGTTTCTTTCATATACTTCCCTTCTCTCATGGATCACAGCTGGGCAATGATTGTTGCCCAATAATTGAAAACTATTGTTTTATATGTTTGGAAAAACTTTTATAGTTGTGTACAGTGAGAGGAGAAGTCTAATACTAATTGCTCCTTAGTAAGTGAAAGAAGGCAACAATTTTTGTGATTTAATACAGTAAATCTACTTATTTTATGCCAGACTTATATAGGAGATTTGACAGTTTTGTTGAATATCATCAGATTGAATATCATCTGAACTGTACCCAAAAGTGGTCAGCAGTAACAGCAAAGATGTTCTAAAACTTTCTTTCTTTCTTTCTTTTTTTAAACAGGATGATTCTTTCAAATATATAAGCATGTATATACAATTTGTTGTTTGGATACACATTGTGGAACTTAAGCATTGGGGCTTAAGAAATTTTGACATTCGATTTTACCAAAGGACATGCCAGTCATAACAAGCAAATCTCTAAGATTGTCTCCCTTTCAGTATAAATGATATTAAAGAGCTCCCAGGGTGAATTGGAACTAGAGAACCACATCTTGAAATTGCAGAATAAATTAACTTATTGCTTTGGACACTTTCTGTTTGACATTGATATGGGAAATATTAGTGTCATTAATGTTAAGGTATTTTTCCTTGCCAAAATCAGCCATTACCAAAAGACGTTTCTTAAAGAAACTCCTGAATCAAATTATCACAGATCAAGCCAACAGCACAAAAGTAGATTTTTTTCTTTTTCTTTGCTATCATGGATTGTCAACAGCAAAGAACATTCCAGAATTAACAGTAATAAATAGTTTCAGAGTGAAATTTGAAACAAAGTAAGAATATAACTTTTTCTACTGCATTTGATGGTTAGAATTTAGAGCTGAAATTTGATATTTTAACAGTTTTTCTTTACTCTGATAATGACTGTATTTTTATTCTACAGACTTTGAAAAATTGTTATTAAACTGAGAGCCATATGGTCACAACTTATCACAGTGCCCATCTTGTCAGACCTCAAATAGCTTTTAGCAGTAAAGAAATGCATGTTACACATATGCTGTGGTGGCAGAAAATTGCTAGTTATCTGTAAAGCTGGTTTCCATTTTTTGAGTACACAGCTAAATCAACTTTCCCAGCTTACTTTGCAGTTAGGTGTGTCTAGGTAGTCTCTGACTATTGCAGTGTGGGGGTAGGTAATGTAAATCTCTCTAAACTTGGTCATAACAATCATCTTCATGATCCTCCCTTCTCTCTCTTCTCACTATATTCTGCTACTAAAGATAACTCCAAAAAATACAGAGCAGGGCAGCCTCACAGTAGGAAAAGAACAGGGGTAACAGCGTAAGCCCTGTTCACCCTCCCATCCACAAATTTGACTTTATCTGCACAAGAAATAAAGTTTTGCTGTGTTATGACACTGAGATTTTGAATTTATCTTTTGTGGTATTGACTTGACTAATACAACTTTATACATTCAAACCATAAAGACACTGATATGGTAAGTTATAAAGAGGGAGATCCACATTATGGGGTGCAAAACATGGAGTTTGCTGAGCCCAGCCCACTGACACCACAGATCAAAGGACAGTGGTTGGAAATAGTCAAAGGGTGATTTGTGGCTTTTATTTTCTGTTTTTTGGCAATATATTTCATGAAATAGGTATGCTTAAGCAAAATTGCATGGTTTTCAGAGATCAAAGCTGTTAGTAAGATTTGATGGAGCAGACACCTTGCAGGCTTGAAAAGGCCAACTGCTACTGAAACTGAAGTAGTAAGAATATAAAATGAAAGAAGTTTTGAGTTACAGTATCACACAGTAGAACTTCTCCATGGAACAAAGAGCTCTGCAATACAGGAAAGACCAGCTAAGGGTATGACATTCCCGTGAAATACCATACCCGATTCCCTCAAAGTAACTCATTAAATGAGAGAAACAACATCAGGGCAAGGAATCAGAGAGATAAAGCAAAGACACTTGTGTCAAGGAAAAAATCTAGGTGCTGTTATTGGCACATGCAAATGCATTGGAATAGATCAGAAGCTAATTACAAATAGTTGAGGGAATTGTAACGTGCATAAGCACGCACACACATGCACACACAAACACACATACAAGCCCAGAACAAACATCTTGCATTGTTTGAAATTCAGTAAAACTCCCAAACCCTCAAACTTGTTTAAATAAAAAACCAGCTGTGGATAATGGGATGCTCTCAGCTGAGTATATCCCCTAACACCTGTTCCAATATGTACATGGAGGATAATGGGCAAGGAAGAGGCTGTCAGAGATTAGAGCTGTAGTATAATCAAGGAACTCTCACTAGCCCCAGGAGAGGAAACTGCAAAGTGCCTGATGTCACTGTTTTGTATTACTATGAAGGAATACCGGAGACTGGATAATTTATAAAGAAAAGAAGTTTATTTTGGCTCCTGGTTCCACAGACTGTTCAAGAAGCATGGCGCCAGCATCTGCTTCTGGTGAGGTTCTCAAAAGGATTTTACTCATGGTAGGAGGTGAATGGGGAGCAAGCATACCACATGCCAGAGAAGGGTTAATCGGAGGAGGTACCAGGCTCCTTTAAACAACCAGCCTTCTCATGAACAACCAGAGCAAGAGCTACCTTATTACCGTGGGGATGGCAGGAGGCCATCCATGAGGGATCTGCCCACATGACCCAAACAACTCCGACTTGGCCGACTTCAAACACTGAAGGTCACGTTTCACCGTGAGAGCGGTATATCCAAATTCTATCACCGGCCTAGCAGAATATCAGAATTGATAGAGACCAGGGACTACTTTGGGTTTCTCCTTCTCCTTTCTGAGTAGGAGTGTTTATTGCAATTTTCCTGTTCCTGTTCCATTGTTTAATATTGTGTGTCAGGGAAAAGAGATAATTTATCTCCTACTTAATAAGTCATTAGACCTTACAGAAGTACATCTCGACTGCATGACCTCTTAGGAAGAATGGCATGTCACCTTCTGGAATTTTTCTCAATGCTTTGACTACGTGGGGCTTCGTATTGTTTTACTTGGGAAAGAAGTGAGTTTTGTGTGAGTATGTGTGGAAGGAGAAATGAATAGGCACTTGGTGACCATAACGGCAGACTGTGATAGAGAATAGCTTGTTGTTCACCAAACAGGGTTCTTCTTCCTCCTGGGCACAGAGCCATAATCCTTGTCCTATCTTCTCTTGAGGTTCAATGTAGCCCATATATTAAATTGTGAAGAAAGAAAGTAGGTGTAATTTATAAACATCATCTCTCCAACCCTTGGAAGAATGGAGAAGACTATGAAGGTATAGAGAAAAGCTGTGGTAAATCTTTCAAATGTCACAGCTAACAGATGGACAGCACCTCATGTTACTTTAATACGTATAAGCATATACACATCCTTTATATTCACGTGCAAAGCAACATAGGAAATAGGGGCAAATATCATGGTAATTCAAGTGCTTATCTCTGATATCAGATATTTCTGAAGACAGAATGTAACTTAATCAGGGAAAATTAAGGGAGTTATAAAACTAATATTAATGACTATCTTTAAGTGATCTGTATGCTGATCACTAGTTTATTCATTTATTCAACAATAATTAGTGAAGACTTACTGCTTTTGCTGTGCTAGCCACTGCAAATGGAGAGGTGAACAACACAGACAAAAGTCCTGCTCTTACGTGGTTCATGTGTTATGTAGGCATCATGATCAAATGAGGTAGGTGTGATAACCAGAGGCTAAAGAATTTGCTGAAACTCACTCATTACAAATGGCTAAACCCATACCTCTTTGACATTAAAGCTTTTAGTAATTTCATGTATTTGAACGTTTCAGATTAAACTAAATATTGGATTATAGTTGTCTAAAAATTGCCTCATGTGTTTTTTTGATGTAATCACATGGACCATTGCATAGCTCCAGTCTTTAACATTACTGCACTGTAATGTTTGATACAAATCTTTACTGGCAAAACTTGATACATTTAAGTCACAGAGTATATCTCAGGTCATAATAATCTTCTAAAGATATGATTTTACTTATGTATCATCAACACAATTTTGCATATTACATCTAAGTGGTTTTGAAGTATCCAGATAATTCTTTCATTTTTTCCTTCCTGCTTAACATATGGTCAGGTTTGGAACCAATTGCTGAGTTAAAACAGGAGCAGCCATAAACATAAACATATACAAATCACTGGTAACTCTTTGCCATTCACTGTATATAGATTTTCTACTTTGAAATTAATTCCACGTATCAATGTAAAATCTTGTGTGAATATTTTCTCATACAGTAAGGAAATGGTTGAATATAATGTGTAGCAAAATGTGAACTATAAATTAGAAAATAAAATCTTGATCCATTTTCCAGTGTAATCCAATTGTGAATACGAGCAAATTAAGGGAATTTTATAGACTTTGGCTCCATAATAGACTCTTGGTGAATGGAACTTCCTCTTGACTTTCAGTTCCTAGTGTAAAGCTATTAGATTTCATATCCTCGTGTCAGATTTGACAAATGGTGCACTGAATAAAGCACTCAGACTACAAATGAGAAGTTATTACTCCAGGAGGAATTTGATGAGCTTAGAGAAAAGTCACGTATCCCTTTTTGCCTGTATATCCAGAGAAACTAATTAGTGAAAAGGCTTCCGGAATTACAATAATCTGTTAATGTAGTTATTTTTAATATAAAACCTTGTTGATTTTAGTTTTGGTTTGTTTGCAATTATTTTTCAATTAACACATAAGAAGGATGAATTCTAGAATTTCACCATTGCTCATATTTGCTTATTCACTACTGCAAAAGGAAAATATTTTGGATAAAATGCTCTTAAAAAATAAAGAAAAGAAAATGCCATCTAAAAACATTTATATAATTTCTGATATTTTAAAATCTTGATTTCTGTTTAATTGTTACATAAGTAAAATTATATAACAAATAACATATGTATAGTATAGGTCACCTTGATTACTTTTTTAAGGTATTATTTTAGAACAATATTCAATCTGATATGTTTAAAGTTAATTATTTATCGTTCCATTCTGTATTGGTTTTCTCTTGCTGTTGTAAAAAATTATCGCAAATTTAATGACTTAAAACAACACAGATTTCTTATTTAACATTTCTGAATGTCAGCTGTTTAAAATGGGTCACAGGGATGCATTCCTTCTGGAATGGGGAAACCTGTTTCCTTGCCTTTTCCAGCTACTAGAGGCTGCCAGCATTCCTTGGCTCATGACCCTGAATAAGTCTGGCTTTTGCTTCCATTGTCACATTTCCTTCTCTCTTTTATGATTATACTGGCCCTACCCAGATAATCTAGAATAATCCCCCCATCTCAAGATGCTTAACTTAATTGCATTTGTAAAGTCCCTTTTGCAATGTAAAGCAACATGTTCATGGGTTTCAGGATCAGGACATGGACATATCTGAGTGACACTGCACAGCCTACTACACCTTTGATTTGTGATATTTATTGAGCGCTAATTTATTTATATGCACTTATATTTTAGGTGACACAAAGTTGAAAAGGACCTAGATTTTATATTAAGAAGTTTATGGAAGAGAAAAGAGAGAGAGAGAAGAATTAATAAATATTACTATGGGTTCAGGAAATATGTTATGGAAATTCAAAAGAGGAATTACCTTGCACTTTTCAGTTCAAAACTAGAATACTTACACCTTATCTCTAGGAATCATATTCAGGTATAGAGTGCAGTATGCTCAGATAAAAGAAAGAATTGTTATAGAAATAGACAACGGTCAAGGAAGGTAAAATGAAGAGAACTGGGAATATTTAACTCAGAAAATGGGCTATGAAGATGAATGGATGAAGAAAATATATCCCATATATATGAATATTATTCAGCCTTAAAAAATGAAATCCTGCCGTTTGCAACAACATGAATGAACTTGGAGGATGTTTTACTAAATGAACTTATCCAGACACAGAAAGGCACATACTGCACATATATATATGTTATAATATATATAACATATATAATATATATGTAAAAATTATATCTAAATCTATTATCATATATATCAAGCTGTATACCTTAAATTATATATATTTTTAAGACACATTTTAAAAATATATATTTTGTGGTATAAATACATATATTTTTAACAAATATATATTAAATATATATATTTAATATATATATTTATATATATATTATATATATATATAAACTGAAAAACTTAGAAGAAAGTTTTTCTTAAAACTTAGAAGAAAGTTTATATGAAACTGAAAAACTTAGAAGAAAGAAGAGGGACTGTATAAACTATCTTTAAACACTTGAGGAAATATCATTTGAGAGTAGGAGTGAACTTGTTCTGTCTATCTCCAAAGACAGAATCAATACATGTAAACTATAGGAAGTCAAACTTTGACTCAAAATAAGAAACAACTCTTTGAAAATCAAAAGCATCCAAAAGAGGAATGGACTTCTTCAGGTGGAAGGAAAGTAAATAAAAGAGGATGACTGTTTGGTTATGTAATCATAGAGAAGCCGCACACGTGAGACATGTGTCTGAACTAGATGACCCTTGTTTTCTAAGATCTCCAGTTATGTGATTCAGGAAAATTTTCCTAAAAGGAGTTGCAGTTGAGATTCATATGGAAGGATAAGTATTATTAGGATTTAGATATCTTTAATTTAGGAGAGGATACATCAAATTGAATGAAAAGCATGAGCCAAATGGAAACAGGTGGGTGAGTTTGTTTTATAAATTCTCATGACAGAACCTTTGGTTTGATTTGAAGGTGTGTGCACTGTAGTATTCAGGCCTGTCTGAAAGTGTCTGAAGAACTATTATACTAAGTCTGCTAAGTGTCTATTGCTTATTCACAAGAGAAACCAAGAATTCTCCTGGAAAATGAATTAAAAATATAGTTGCTCTGAGAAAACTGAGACAATTACAGAAATTTATATAAACGATTCCCTCAGCTACTCAGATTTATTTCCCAATAAGCCAAGGGGTTCTAGTGTTTCCATAGACCAGAGGTTTGAGGAGAGGTATCCTTCACCTTGTTTTATATTTCTTTGTGAAAAACAGCAACTGATGTAACATTAAAGAAGAGTGAATTCTCTTGGTGAATTGGATGCAGAATCAAGCAGAGAGAAAACCTTGTGTCTTCCTTGCATCACCTCTTTGTGTCCATTTCCATCAGAAAACAGACATTCCATTCTGTTTCCCATGTCATATTTTACAGACAAGTCCCCAAATGAGGAAGCCCATGGTCTACTGGTACTACCAATATCAAGCTGAAAAATTCTTCCTTATTCTGGGATTCAGTATTAAGAAATTTCTTGTTTCCATATATCTAAGACAGCTTTTTCAGTATCAATCTTATTATCAGTAATAAAAAAGTAACTGACGTCCATTCTGACTCACTTTCATGTTCTCAATTGCTTCAGAATTTGAGAAGGAGGAAAGAGGAATTATTTAGTAGACTCCTTCAGACACCAAAAGTGAACAAGTTAGAGACATAGTGATTTGTTAGTGTTAGTTTAATGCTTTATGCAACATGTAAGGTCTCAATAAAGTTACTCAGTTTGTTTTATTTTTCTCACTTTATTCTTACCTAAAAACAAAAGGTCAATATTGCTATCTAGATAGTGTTTGAAATCACTGAGATTTTAGGTGTTGTTAAAGCCAACACATACAATATATACAGATTTTTTAAAATCAAAAGTTAATCCAGTAAACAACCCAAATGTCCTCAATTGTAGAATGGGTAAATAACAGTGGAAATGAGCAAACTATAGTTACACACAACAACCTAGATGAATATCAAAAACATAATGTTAAGATAAGGAAGCAAGACACAGAGAATATAGTTTCAATTTATTTTTAAAAGCTACAGAAATGAGAAGAACTAAACTATATTGTTTAAGGAATACATAGGTATAACAACAATATAAAAAGCAAGGAAATTATTGTCACAAAGTTTAGAATAATTCTGGGGAGCAAATGAAGGTATTGCAAATGAGGAGGGGCGTGTGATGGGTATCTGGGGTTCTGGCAATGCTCTAACTCTTGACCTAAGAGGTAGTTACATGGAGGAGTGTCACCTTTTGACGTTCTTGTCTCACAATCCAGACCAACCTATTCTTTGTCCTCTCTTTTCACTTAACTTTTATCCTCCTTAAATTCTACCAGCATACTACTCAGCTATATCTATTAGAAATTATAATTTTCTCTTCCTTTTGATTTATGAGGAAGATAAGTTTATATCCACAATCTCTTCCCTTTTTTCCCCAGTAAATCCTATTTCTCTCTTTAGGATAGCAGTGTGCATTGTGGAGATGGAACATTAAATGTCTTACAGCTTTTACTTCTGTTTTTATTTTATTTTATTTTCCTTCACCACCTCTGCCTCTCTTTCTTCTATTCTTTCCTTGCTATCATCCTGTGTGCTTGTCTTTTAACTTTGGTTCATTTATTCTAGAAATTTCCTCCCAGAATTCTGGAGTACCACTTGAAATGATAGTTATATATTTATAATGGAAATAGCTATATTTATAATGGAAATAGCTTATTTTTTAATTTTATGCAGTTTCTCTATGAGAAACAGATAAAATGAATTTATTAGCATGTAAGACTAAAATCAAATTCACTATGGCATGAGTAAACACACCAAAAATCTCAGAACGTTGTGGACAGTCAGAAAAAGTAGATAAAAAAATAAACCCCACAGCCATATTTTCTTTCTACACAGAATTTTAGGGACCTGTTAATATGGCACATGTACTGGTTGTACTCTGTTATTTGATCTAAAATATATTACCATAATACTAAAAGAGTCTCTATGGCAAATAGACAAGTTGGTTTAATGATTCATGTTTAGGATTTAGACTCTGAATGAGGAAGAAGTTGTAAGATGATTTTCCAAAATAGTCTTGACTGGGTGAGAAGGGGTGTGTGTGTGTGTGTGTGTGTGTGTGTACGTGTGTAAACGACAGTGAAAATTAAGAGTTCTTGAGGTTTTCAAATAGTCGTTATTCTGGTATGGTAATTTACTCTACACTAAAAAGCCTTTTGGCCAAAATAATCATTTGCAAAAAACTAATGGGATATATAATAATTTTGTAAGTTAAAATTATAGGATAGTACCCAATTTTTATATTTTCCACAGCAATTATGGTGACAGTATTTAATGGCACAGCATAATATTATACATTTATTTATCACAATATTTCTCTATGGAAATAAGTTAAAATTTCAAAAAATATATTTCATAATCTGAAATTTTTTTTACTAAATTATATATAAATCATTGCAAGGTAAATTCAGCCCAAATATTTATAAAATGATATCTAATTATTTCTTAAATTAAAAATATTTTAATGCTAAGAATAATAGTTATAATTTTAGTATCCCAGACATAGTTTTAATAAGTTAGGAGAATATAATTTTATATTTCAAATGTGGATATATATTAAATTATAGACATTTTTAAACCAATAGTTTATCATAACTGAAAGAATACTAAGTGTATTGAAAAGTATTGTTAGCATTATTTTATCATTACACGACATAATACAACTGCAAAATTGAATTCAAGCGTTGGAAAAATAAAAAGCAAAAATACTTTAAAGAGAAGCCATATGAGCAAAATGATAGTTCTAAACATAACTTTTTGGCTCTAGAGTGAGTATAATAAAGTATTGCCTAGCAATAGCAATGGCTGAAGATGCTATGAAAATTGGAAATGTCAAATTTGTCCTTTTATAACTAATAATTTTAAAGTTATGTATGGAATAATTCACCCAAACTCTCCAGAAATATAGACAAAATAACTTGGTATCTCAAACAACATCTGCCTAATATTTCTCTCCTTCCCTTATCACAGGACTGGTCACTGATCAAGATAGACTGACTACTCAAATTGGATTCCTAAAATGAAGTCTAGACAATTTCCCTGTTCTATTTCCTAGAATAACTACTAATATTACTTGAGATTCAAAAACAAGTGTAATACAGCTTACTAAATGTTATGTAATATTTTAGGAAATTAAAAGGAATATCTTGGTCTCTATTTTCTAAAACAAGTGCCATGCAATTAAAAAAACCTGATAGAATATTCCTTATAGTATTTGATGTAATTAGACCCCTGTAGCTGAAAGTCATAAATATGATCAATGCACTGTTGACATCTAAGATATTACTCAGTATAATCATATTTTATATATATTCATGATTATATAAAAGAATAGGAAAGACTAATAAATTCCTACATGTAAGAACTCAAAATTATATTAGCTGTTTAAGTTAGCTTACACTAATAAGGTAAATAGGAATAGAAACAAAATATTAATAAAAATCAATTCACTTAAATTAGTTATATTTATTAAGTATACAGTTAATAATAATTTTTTAACAACTTATAAGGCACAAAAAACACTAACTGCCCTATACTTTTTTGAAATAAGTTGTAAGGCATCTGTAAAGGGCATAATCTCAATAAAACCTGAATATTGAATTCAAAGTCCATGCCAATGTTCTTTGAAAACAAACATCAGACATTTAGAAAGCATATATTACATGTTATTTATGGTTATAAACAGCATAACTGGTGCCACTTTTCCATTTCCATCTCTTAAATCACACTCTCTCTTAATTAATGATTCTGCTCTCATGATTTAGCATACTCATTCATTTTATGATTTATTCTTTCATGGAGATGTGCTGAGAAAAAATTCTAAAGGCAAAATTAATTCAAAATAACCATTTAGAAAAAATGTTGTATTACATATATTGTATCCATGTTTGTCCTTTTAAGATTTTCTTTCTTAAAACACTTTTCTCCTCCTGATACTAATATGTGTTTACTCTGAAAATTTGAAAAAATAAAAATATAAATAAAAAATAAAAGTTACCCTAACACTTCAGTAATATCTTACTTCAGAAAGAACCGTCCTTTACATTTTGATAAATATCCATCAATATTTTATATGCACACCCAAGTATACATTTGATTATATACATTCTTTAGAAATAGAAAATCGTAATATACTTACTGCTTTATAAAATTCCTAATGTCCTCATGTTATGAAATACTTGTCAGTAATATTCTTTGTCAATAAACTACTAACTGCATAGTAGTTTATTGTATGAATGAATGACATATTATAATAAAGTCAACCTAATTCTTCTTGCTGGACAAATAAGTGATTTCTTTTTAAAAAATATTAACAACTTAAATGAATATCCTTGATATCAAAAATTTTTGTACCTGCATGATTTTCTTAAAAGTATATATTGCTATACATATGAAGTCAATAATCTAGGGAATGGCAGTTGTAACCTTTTCTAAATATGTTGCCAAATTGTTTATTCCCAATGCAATGCTAATTTTTACACATACCAATTGATAAGTACAGTGTTTGTGTGTTTATTTCCTTGTAATGCACCTATGCTGTGAATTATCTCTTTAATTTGAACATTTAAGTACTAATTGTGTAGAACTTATTTTTATATGAAATGTGAGGTTGCCCTTTCATGTAATTGTTTCTAAAATATTTTACTTGTCCTTATACCATTTATTAAATTATCTATTCTTTCCAACCTTATTTGAAATGCCAATTTATCTTGAGTTAAATTTTTTCACATTTAATTCTGGGTGTCTATTTCATTGGTCCATTTGTACATCAAATCCGATATGATTATCTCTAAATATATTCCTTCTTCAAGCTGTCATGCAGCATGCTACTAATTCTATCATATTATTTATCCCAACAGTATTGTAATTTTGTATTTTTCTACTGCTTCATATTACTGTGTTCATAGTGTGCATTTTGCTAGCACATGAAGCAAATTACACTCCCACCAACAGTATAAATGTTCCCTTTTTACCACAACCTTGCCAGCATCTGTAATTTTTTGACTTTTTACTAATCACCATTCTGACTGGTGTAAAATAGTATCTTGCTGTGGTTTTGATTTGCATTTCTCTAATGATCAGTAATGTTTAACTTTTCTTCATATGCTTCTTGGCCATAGTTATGTCTTCTTTTGAAAGTGTCTATTCATGTCCTTTTCCCACTTTTTTATAGGGTTGTTTTTCTTGTAAATTAGTTTAAGTTCGTTATGGATGATGGATATTAGATTTTTGTTTCTATAGGTTGTCAGTTTACTCTATTGATAGTTTCTTTTTTTTTTTTTTTTTTTTTTTTTTTTTTTTTTTTTTTGAGACGGAGTCTCTCTCTGTCGCCCAGGCTGGAGTGCTGTGGTGCAATCTCGGCTCACTGCAAGCTCCGCCTCCCGGGTTCACGCCGTTCTCCTGCCTCAGCCTCCCGAGTAGCTGGGACTACAGTTTCTTTGGCTGTACAGAAGCTCTTTAGTTTAATTAGACACCATTTGCCAATTTTTACTTTTGTTGCAATTGCTTTTGGTATCTTTTTCATGAAATCTTTGCCTGCGCCTATGTCCTGAATGGTATCACCTAGGTTGTTCTTCAGGGCTTTAATAGTTTTGGGTTTTACATGTAAGTATTTAATCGATCTTGAGTTAATTTTTGTATATTATGTAAAGAAGGGTCAAGTTTCAATCTTTTGCATGTGGCTAGGCAGTTATCTCAGAACTGTTTATTGAATAGGGATTCTTTTCCCCATGGCTTGTTATTGTCAGGTTTGTCGAAGATCAGACAGTTGTAGGTGTGTGGTCTTATTTATGGGCTCTGTATTCTGTTCCATTGATCTCTCTCTCTGTTTTTATACCAGTACCATGCTGTTTTGTTTACTGTAATCCCATAGGATAGTTTGAAATCAGATAGCTTGATGCCTTCAACTTTGTTCTCTTTGTTTAGGATTACCTGTGCTATTCAAGCGCTTTTTTTGTTCCATATGCATTTTAAAATACTTACTTTCTAGTTCTGTGAAGAATTTCAGTGGTAGTTTAATGAGAATTATATTGAATCTATAAATTGCTTTGGGCAGTACCATTTTAATGATACTGATTATTTCTATCCATGAGCATGGAATGTTTTTCCATTTGTTTGTGTCATCTCTAACTTCTTTGAGCAGTGTTTTATAGTTCTCCTTGTAGAGATCTTTCACCTCCCCAGTTAGCTGTTTTCCTAGGTATTTTATGCTTTTTGTGGCAACTGTGAATGGGAGTTCATTACTGATTTGGCTCTTGGCTTGACTGTTGTTGGTCTATAGGAATGCTAGTGATTTTTGCACATTGATTTTGTATCCTGAAACTTTGCTGAAGTTTTTTTTATCAGGTTAGAAAACTTTTGGGCTAAGACAATGGGTTTTTATAGATATAGAATGATACTGTCTGCAAACAGGGATAGTTTGACTTCCTCTCTTCTTATTTGAATGTGCTTTATTTCCTTCTCTTGCCTGATTGCCCTGGCAAGAACTTCTAATACTCCTATATTGAATAGGAGTATTGAAAGATGGCATCCTTGTCTTGTACCAGTTTTCAAGGGGAACGCTTACAGCTTTTGCCATTTTCAGTATGATGTTGGGTGTGGATTTGTTATATACGGCTCTTATTATTTTGAGGTATATTCCTTCAATACCTAGTTTATAGAGAGTTTTTAACATGAATGGATGTTGACTTTAATTGAAAGCCTTTTCTGCATCTGCGGTTTTTGTCTTTAGTTCTGTTTATGTGATGTATCACATTTATTGATTTGTTTATGTTGAACCAAATTTTCATGCCAAGGATGAAGCCTACTTGATCATGGTGGATAAGCTTTTTGATGTGCTGCTGGATTCAGTTTGCCAGTATTTTATTGAGCATTTTTGCATTAATGTTCATCAGGGATATTTGTCTGAAGTTTTCTTTTTCTGTTGTATCTCTGCCAGGTTTTGGTATTAGGATGATGCTGGCCTCACAGAATGAGTTAGGGAGGACTCCTTCCTCCTCAATATTTTGGAATAGTTTCAGAAGAAATAGTGCCAGCTATTCTTTATACATCTTGTAGAGTTTAGCTGTGAATTTGTCTGGTCTTGGACTATTTTTTGGTTGGTAGGCTATTTATTACTACCCCATTTTCAGAACTAATTAATGGTCCGTTCAGGGATTCAATTTCTTCCTGGTTCAGTCTTGGCAGGGTGTCCCAGGAATTTATTTACTTATTTCCTGTGTCCAGGAATTTATTAATTTCTTCTAGATTTTCTAGTTTATGTGTATAGAAGTGTTCATAATATTCCCTGATTTTTTTTTTGTATTTCTGTGAGGTCAGTGGTAATACCCCCCTTGTCATTTATGATTGTGTTTATTTGAATCTTTCTCTTGTCTTCTTCATTGGTGTAGCTAGCAGTCTATCTGTTGTTTTATTTTATTTTATCTTATCTTATTTTATTTTTAAAAAAACAGCTCCTGAATTCATTGATCTTTTGGATATTTTTTCATGTCTCTGTCTCCTTCAGTTCAGTTCTGATTTTGGTTATTTCTTGTCTTGTCCTAGGTTTGAGATTTGTTTGCTCGTCATTTTCTAGTTGTTTTAATTGTGATGCTAGGTTGTTAACTTGAGATCTCTCTAACTTTTTGAGGTGAGCATTTAGTGCTATACATGTTCCTCTTAACACTTCCTTAGCTGCGTCCCAGAGAAAATTTGAAAATAACTCAGAGGAAAACAAAAATGCCTTGTCTATTGTGTCGGTTAATTTTGCGTGTCAACCTGATTAAGTCATGTGGTGCATATATATTACTCAAACATTATTATGAGTGTTTCTGTGAGGGTTTTGTTGGATGAGATTTACATTTAAGTTGGTAGACTGAGTAAAGCAGATTGCTCTCTACAATGTGGGTGGGCCTCATCTAATGTGTTGAAAGTCTAAATGGAATAAAAAGGCTGACTCTCCCTTGATTAAGAAAGGGTTTTTCCTATCCAAGTGCCTCTAGCTGGAATATCAGCTTCTTCCTGCCCTTGGACCCAAAATGAAATATCAACTCTTTCTGAGTCTCAAGTCTTCCAGACTTAGGATTGGAACTACACCATCAGCTTTCCTGGATTGCTGGCTTCTCAGCCTCCATAACCACAAATTATGTGATCCAATTTCTTATAATGAAACTCCATATTATAATGAATGTATATTATAGTATGTAATAATAAATACATTTTACATATAATTATTTTTATATATGTATGTGTATATATGTACAGATACACACACATCTCCTGTGATTCTGTTTTTCTGGAGAACAATTACTAATATGTAGAGGAATAAGACTAAAATATAGAGGAATAAGACTAAGAATTACATCAGACTTCTCTTTAGAAACCATGCAAGCAAGAAGAGGGTGGAGTGAAATACCTAAATGTTGAAAAAAAAACATGCCAACTTAGAATTTTATATCTAAGTGAAGGAGTAACATAAACTTTTTCAGATAAATGAAAACTCAGAAGACTGTCACTAGTATGATTGAATTGTAAGAAATATTTTAAAGAGTTATTTCAAGAAGGTCAATGATATAGGTCAGAGACTAAGTTTTTAAATGAGTTCTATAATTCCTTGATTTTGGGATAGAGATGAAAATCCCTAATGTGCCTACAAGATCCTGAAAACACTCTCTCTGATGACCAACCTAGCCTCTTCTATAATCACACCTCTAGGTAAAAACCTACTAGAGTACACTGTCATAGCGATATGTACTTTCATTGCAAGACACTAATCATGGTTAATGTTTTTATTTCCGATTAGACTACAAAGAGAAGGGACAGTGTCTAAAATTATGCGTCATTGTTTCTCCAGTTCTCAACTTAATTTCTGATACGGAATGCTTAACGCAGGGGTCCCCAACCCCTGGGCTGTGGACTGTTACTGGTCAGTGGCCTGTTAAGAACCAGGACACACAGTAGGAAGTGAGTGACAGGCCAGTGAGCATTACCACCTTAGCTCTGCCTCCTGTCAGATCAGTGGTGGCATTAAATTCTCATAGGAGCATGAACCCTATTGTAAACGGTGCATGTGAGGGATCTAGGTTGTGCTCTCCTTATGAGAATTTAATGCCTGATGATCTGAGGTGGAATAGTTTCATCCCAAAACCATCCCCCGCTCATGTCCATGTAAAAAATTATCTACCACGAAAGCAGTCCTTGGTGCCAAAAATGTTGGGGATCACTGCCTTAACACATATTTGTTGAATCAATCAATCAATTAATGACATTTACTACTTTTTGACTAAAATGCTTCAAAGACTAGGCAAATGAGAGCTATTTCCAGATTAGTTATGTAACTACAGGGTCATCTCAGAAGCCTACAGTACATTAGTACATTTTTTTATTACTCAGAGTTCTGCAGAAAAACAGGACCGAAAGGAGAGAGAGGGAGGTTATAAAGAATTAGCTCATCTTATTAAGTAGGCTGAGAAGTTCCATGATCTACTGTCTGCAAGCTGGAGACACAAGGGAAGGCAGTGGTGTAGTTCCAGTCAGAGTTCAAAAGCCTGAGAACAAGGATAACCAATGGAATGAATTCTCGTCTAAGTCCAAAGGCCTCAGAACCAGAGGACTGATGGTGTAAGTCCCAGTCCGACAGCAAGAAAAGATGAATGTCCCAGCTCAAACAGGCAGAAAGAACATTGTCCCTTACACAATCTTTTCATTTTGTTCAGGCCTTTGATAGACTGGATGAAGCCTATTCACACTGGGCTGGGTGATCGATTTTACTCAGTCCACAGATCCAAATGCTAATCTCTTTCATGTTGACACATAAAATTAACATTTGCATAGGCCATTTATTTATTTTAAGGAAAAAAATTACAAACGGGGGCATCACTAAATATGGCCCTTCAACAATTTTGGTTTGGCCTATGGATTGTTTTAATAATTAGTAAATTTCTGAAGAAATTCTAAAAATTGATAAATCTTCTATGGGGTATCCAGATTACTACTTATATATAAAAAGTAGAAGATCTGGCAAAATAACATTTATGTTCTCACATGCCAACACATGGCTTCAGTTTACTACAGTTCCTGATAGCTTTTGCCTGTTTAATTTACTGCTCCTATCTTTAGAGAAATTTTGGGTTGTTTACTAAACTTTTATAAAACTTGAGGTTTTATAAAAATGGATTACTACTCAGAATTTTTGAGCTATGGAAGATGCTTTAATTATTTGATAATTTTGCCTGAAGTAGAAAAACATCAATCTTTTCTACAAGAGAATATCCAAATTATGATTTTAAAGTATGTATTCTTAATATCAATCTTGTTTCCCAACAAAAGTGCAGCAAAAAATGACCTGTAGTTTCACTGATTATGGCTCTGCTCATAGTCAGGTGGGAAAACACTTCTTTCCATTCTATAGAATTTTACTGGTAAAAGCCATTTCCTTTATATATTTCTCTAACTGAAAAGAAAACAATGTGTCTGGCTCAATATTTAATATCCTTTAATTCTTGGCACACTGCTTGCATGGAGTGTATGTCTAATAAATATTTGTTTCAAGGTATATAAAAAAGTAACATTCAGTGATTCTTAGTAGTTAAAAAACTATTTGGGGTTTAGAAAGTCAGCTTTAATTATATTCAGAAGCATTTGTCAATATGTTTGTAACTTCCTCATCATTGCCAGTAGAATAAAGTAAGTTTTACAGATGGTTGAATGGTTGAAAAAGAAATTGATTGAACAGATATGACTTGCTGAAAAAAATACTTTTCCAGTTCTCACCAGTTCTCAAACAGTAATTGTCTATTGTAAAAACACATTACAGAAAACAACGTGATTCTAGAAATTGCTTTTAAAACAGTTACATAGGTACCTGATATTTGGAACTGATTGGCCAGTTAAGTGTTTTCAAGTGAGTCAGCTTTCAACATCCTGAAAAGCCAATTGAATCCAAAATAAAGATATGAACTCTAGGCTGATAGAAATGGATCACTTTAGTGGAAGATTAAAAGCTGACTTGAATAAGGACTTCAAGAAAAACAAGGAAACAAGAATTTGAATAGTCATCCTAGAACTAATGATTTTAGCTTTATCTTTAACTTTCCCACCTACAAATGGATTGTTATATAAATATTTCTGCTTCCAAAAGTTCTTTATTTTACTATATATATTCCAAGTTATTGAAAGCAAATTAACTGAAGACACTGAAGACCATGGATGCCGTGGATGTGTTATTCCCATATTGGCACAGTCTAGAACTACCTGGGAGATTAAGAAAGAAAAGATTGGCTGTCCGGCTCCCATCTGTAAATATTCTGATTTGACTGATCTGAGTGTGCAGCCTGAGGATGAATATTTTCTTTTTCTACCTGTCCTAGTTTTTTTTTTTTTAGTGTGCACCCACACTTGAGAACCACTGTTCTAATTCATGATCCTTAAAATTCCATTAGTATCAATGCCCTAGTATTTCTTATCTTCTTTCACTTGTAGATGAAAACAAAAGATATTTACTTTGCTTCAGATCTCAAGGATTTGAAAAATATCAATATATAGTTTTACATCAAGAATGGCCTAGGCAAAGATTATTTTAAACCAGATATTAGCAATGTCTGCTTGTATCATATTTTCTTGACTATCCTATTTCTCTCAACCTTTGAGAGACAAAGAAATAGAGAGAGACAGACAGACAGACAGATGCAGAGAGATCATTTCATCCCATCATTTCCAAACACCCATGTATATATATCCTGAATATATCCATAGCTTCTGGTTTCATATAAGATTTGAATCAAATTTTTTCCCACTCAAAATAACCACATCAACAAAAGCAAATGTTTATTTCTCACTCTGAATATTTCATTGCTGAACTTTCAACAGCTTATGTGTTACAAAATCACCCCTATGTCTAACCTCAAATATTCTTTGTACAAGCTTCTATTGAATTGAAAAAGCACTTAAACACAGTGAGACTTTCTTA
This sequence comes from Chlorocebus sabaeus, assembly GCF_047675955.1. Taxonomy (NCBI): domain Eukaryota; kingdom Metazoa; phylum Chordata; class Mammalia; order Primates; family Cercopithecidae; genus Chlorocebus; species Chlorocebus sabaeus. The sequence continues at coordinate 23,232,611 of NC_132927.1, forward strand.
CTCAGAAACAAAAATCCCTGAATGACTATACAGAATAAAAATTCTCCAACCTATCAAGGACAACTTATCCTCATGACTGGTGCCCCTCATGATAGCAATGATAGCACGATAGCACCCTCTTGACCAATTTTCAGATTTGAAAAAGACTTCACACAATTTGAATTATGCCTCTGTGGCAAAGTGAAAGGGCATATTTTAATTTTGAAATGTACTTTTACCAGGTGGAATGAAAAATGATAATATTGCTTGAGACGAAGGGAGGCATCGTTCTAGAGCAGCGATTCTCCAAGTGTGATCCCCAACCAAAAACATCAGTGTCATCACTGAACTCAGAAGCCCAAATTCTCAGGCCTCACTGCAGACTTACTGAATCAGAATCTCTGGGAGTATGGCCCAGCATTCTGTGTTTTAACAAGCTTCCAGGTGATTCTGATACATGTTAAACTGTTATAAGTACTATTCTGAAGAGAAGATATTCCCCTGATACCTCCAGTAAGCTAAATTCAACCCATGTCAAAGTGAGGAAAGCCTCAGGTAGATATTCTTTTGGAGAATATTTGGAGCATAGGTACTCCAAATTTGGAGGAGTACATTTGGAGCACAGGTACTAGAGCATAAACAACTGGCTTCCTAGTATGTATCCAAAAAAGCTGCAAGAATTATCATCAAGGCTTACATTCAAAAAGTAGAGTAAAAGTGGCAGTTGAAATTCTTTCAGTGAATGCACTGGATACAGTCTCACAGCATCTCTTAAATTCAAGATTAGTCCAAGGATAATAGCTAAGAATTCTCAAATACTACCCACTAATACGTGGGTAGTGGCTCACTCACATAGTGGCTTAGAGGGCTAGCATGTTGGGAAAAATTTTATTATTTGGATGGAAAGGACCTGCCAAGATACAACCACTCGAAGTCATGACAAGACTTCACAAGTGACACATTGGGGATAGAAGCCAAAATCCTGAAACTAAATGGAATGTGACTGCCCCTTGTCAACCGACCATAAAGCTAATAGAAGGCAAAAAGAAATAAGAAATAGACACTCAAGAAAAATTGAGTGTCTGTTTAGGAGAGTGAATATTATTGACCATGGCATTAAAGCTTGATGAGGGATCAAATGATGATGAGAGCTGGAGTACTAGAGAAAGTGATCTATAAAGAGAGGAAATGGTGGTCAGAGAGTGAAATACTTGAGATTGAGATGATAGAGGGGCTGTAATTCTTGGTGATAGTTTTGAGTAATGACAAGGTGTAGAATATTGCCAGGGGAAGAAGTGTCTGAGACAGGAAGGAATACAAGAAGCAAAACAATGTTTAGAAACTGAAAGGTAAGCTATTAGAATAATCATTGATTTTAGAATTCCAAGAATTATATAGTCCTGTTGGAGATTTGAGTTTGAAAATCTTCAAGGAGTTAAAGGGCAGGGGCTGGTGGCAGTAGATCAGGGCTTAATGAGTGATTTAGGCTGATAATAGAAGAGATTCAAAGCTGTGTGGTTGATGTGTTGGGAAATGGTCACGAGTGACAAAAAGGAGCACCATCTTTACAGTAACACAGTAGGGTGGGGGGAACCCAGTACTTGAGGGAGCATCAGAGGAAGCAGTGTCTTCAGATTAATAAACAGTGTGGTTTTTTTTCCCCATTTGTTTAGATGTCCTTTAATATCTCAGCAATGTTTTGTACTTTACAGAGTACAGATCGTGCACATCTTTTGCTAGACTTATCTCTAAGTATTTCAAACTCTTTGATGCTATTTTAAATGACAGTGTTTATTTAATTTAAATTTTTGATAATTGATTGATTGTAGCTTTTAAAGTGCTATTGAAAACACAAATATTTATTGTCTTACAAATTTCTGAGGGCTAAGAATCCGGAAGCAGTTTAGCTGTGTGATTTTCATTCAGAATGTTTCATGAGTTTGCTGTCAAAATGTTGACAAAACTCACATCCTCTCAAGGCTGGACTGGGACAAGAGAATATACATTCAAGCTCATTCAGTTCCTTTCAAGCTATTGGAATAAAAGCCTTAGTTCCTTGCCACTGGGGCTTCTCCATAGAGCAGCTCATAACATGGCGGGGACTCTGTTGGCTCTCATAGACCCTGGAGACATTTCCTGGTCTCCTGAGCTCTGTCTCTGGAAGAAGGTGAAATTTAAGATGACAGATCTCAGGATGAATCCCAGAGGTCTGTGCCATGAATATTGAGTGTGAGCACAGGGTTCAGAGTGCCTACACCACCCTCTGATCATTTGTAAGTCTCTTTTCTCCCTGTTTTATTTTGGATACTTTTATTGTTATGTCCTCAATTTCACTAATCTTTTCTTCTGCAAGGTTAATATGTTGTTGATTTCATCCAAAGTATTTTTCCTATTGGATGTTACAGGTTTTTATCTCTAGAGTTTGACTTGAGTCATTTGCATATTTTTCATGTCTCAACTAACTTATTCAAATAGCTTCTTGAACATGGAATACAACTATAAAGTTGATTCGCTATCCTTGTTTACTGATTCTGTCGTCTGGGTCATTACTGGGTCAGCTTCAACTTATTGAGTTTTTCTCCTCATTTTGGGCCACATTTACTACTTCCTTGTATGCATGATAATCTTTTTATTGGATGTCAAACATCGTGAGTTTTATCTTGGTGGGTGCTGAAGAAACCTCTACTTTAGAACGTTTAGCAAAGGTAAGAGTGATACTGTCACACAGTAAGTGATGAAATCTGGATTTGAATTTAGCAAGTCTGCATCCAGAACTTGTGACCTGTAACACTTCTTGCCATGTCTGTTTTTCCTTGTATTTACTTGGCCTTTGGGCCTGGCTACTTCATTAACAGCCATTACTGGCCTGTCCCTTTCTGCCCACCAGAGTCTCTGTGTCATTAAATAATGACTATCTCTGAAACTAGAACACTGACATTCCTTTTATTTGAAATAACTTCAGATTCTAAACCTTGCACTGTCTAGATCTTTTAAAAAATATATACACTTCCCTGGATTTGTCACTCTTTCCTAATGCCTTGCATGTCAAGTACAATGATGTTAAGTAGAAACATTTTTGCTAAGTTGAACATATGCTCAGCATGGACAAAAGCAGCTTTTGTTTTAGAAGCATTAATCTGAAGCTTGAAAAAAGAAAGAAATTCTGTAAGGATGTGACAAAGTGTAGGCACATAACATTTTGGCACCAAGAACATTTGGATGTAGTTGCTTTGAACTGGAGCTTTTTTATCTTTGTCTTGAAAAAAAAGGAATAGATGAAAATTAAACATGCTAACGGTCAGATACACGAAACAATGGGGTGTGCACGGGTTGTGAGGTAGAGGATTTTAGGGAAATATAATTTAAAAACAAAATCTTCTCAAAATCTGTTTCCCAACAAAAGAAAACCTTGGTATGGTTCGGATATTTGTCCCCTCAAAAATCTCAAATTGAAATGTGATCCTCAGTATTGAAGGTGGGGCCTGGTGGGAGGTGTTTGATTCATGGGGGTAGATCTCTCATTGATGGCTTAGCACCATCCCTTTGGTGATAAGAGTTATTGCTCTATTGCTTCACACAAGAACTGGTAGTTAAAAAACAGCATGGCCTCTCCTCTCTCTCTTGCTCCCTCTCTTGTCACGTGAGATGCCTGCTCCTCCTTTACCTTCTGCCATGTGTCAAAGCTTTGTGAGGCCTCACCAGAAGCCAAGCAGATGCTGGTGCCATGCTTGTACAGCCTGCAGAAACCTGAGCCAAATAAACTTCTTTTCTTTATAAATTACCCAGTCTCAAGTGTTCCTTTATCACAATGCAAAACAAACTAACATACCTCTCCAAAAAGGTAACAGAGACAGAAAATAGTTTTATTATTAAGTAAGCATTAAATCAGAATTTCATATGCATCACAGGCAATCCACTAAGAAATTGTGAAGACAGAAAGAAATCTTACCCTTTTACATAGCTGAGCAGGTAAAACCCATTTTTTACCTGTTCTCAAGATAAACAGTAACTAATCCTCAAGTAAGAGAACTTGACACTTTTGTTATACAAAATATATCCTAAATTCACTTGGTAGTTGGGGTAACTATGTGTGTTAGCTAGTTGTCTCTCACCAAAGGAAAAATTAACTTCTCACATTTTTATTACAAGAGATAGTTTTGCAACTTGGAACAAGATCCCAAGTTAGATCCCAACCTCCCACAGAAATGGAGAGAAGAATGCTATCTTCTTTGATGTTTTACATTTCAAAGAAACTCAGGTTTTGAGAAAGACTTCCCTGGTTTATAAAGTTGACAGAAGTCCTACATAGTTTTCAAAAAGATTTATGTAAGTGTCAAAGAGAGGAGAAAATACTTACAATTGTAAGTTTCCTAAAGTGAATAGTGTAAGAAAAAGGGTGGGAGGAGAAAATCTTTCCTCATTTTTCAACTGAGAGATTTTAGTTTTTTAAAAAAAGGTTTTTATTTGTCCTTAGAAGTGCAAACTCAAATCTCATTCTCAAAGTGTGAGCTCCACACCAGCAACATCAGGATAACTTTGATATTTTGTTAGAAATGCAGAATTTCAGTCCTCACTTCATGTCTACTGAATAAGAAACTGCATTTTTAAAAACATCCCTCATTAATTCCAATGCCCATTAATCTTTAAAAATCACAGATTTATAGGATGCCAGAGGAGTTCCAGATCTTCATCCGTACTTTATTTTGGCCACAGATGGTTTCAGGTTTCAAATAGCTAGCCTATCAGGTTATTATTAATTAATTACCCCAAGTGCTCAAGCCAACATATGAAAACTCAAATTCCAGATAAGTGCATCGGAGTCAAATGTCTTCAGCCTGCATGACTCTGTATCTCATCACATTTAGTCTAACACCTTCACAATCCACTCCCACACATGCTTCCAAGGTTTCTATATAAATAGATTGGCAAGATTTTCTAACTCTGTTGGAATATGAGTTATTTCCTTCTTAAGTAGATTTTATATCTTACTATGCTACCTGTGCTTAGTCTTATATTACGAGACAGAAGACAACTTCCAAGGGTGAGTTTAAGTCTTTTTATGTGGCAAATGACATAGGTGCAGTAATTTAAAGGTCTGTACAGGGGAAGGCTGGTGTTCTCAAAAGGGTAAGTGAGATAGCGCTGTTTCTACTAGCAAAAGAGCTTCATGGTATTTGAGAATGCATAATTTTTAGCCTCATTCATGTTGTTTAGGGTGTCCCCAGTCAGACATGTAACATAAAGACCCCATTCCTTCCCCTCTAGCTCTCTTAGCTTAAGGTCCTGGTATGGTTGAGCATTTAATTAGTGTTACAACTCTGCAATTCTTACAATGAAAACATAGGTATGATCTTCAGTCATATGCGCCCTACTGTGATAGAAGATGAGATACTTCTTTCAAGCTACCTTCAAAGTTTTCTTATTTTTTATTTGTATTCTGAGTTGCATACTTGCAGCCTTTAATTTCACCTTCTTCTACTATATGTTCTCCTGGGCCATCAGAGAAAGCCATGATATGTCTAGTCATGTTTGTCACCATAGTGACTAATTGCCGTGGCTACTTGGTATCCTCATACTTTGTTCTTCATCTACATGCCATCTCATGCACCACCAGTGATAATTTGAATAATAATGATCTCTCTGTGTTTACAAACATGCCATTACCCTTTAGAAAGGAGGCTATCCACATGCTTCTCAATGAAGGCTCCCAGAATCTGTCCTTCCAAGGGACTGTCCTGAAGTCACTCCAGCTTTGCATGACTGTATCAGTCAGGGTCCTGGCAGAAGTCCTACAGACTGGACACAGCATTGCCAAATGTCATGAACTTACTCCCTTACTGCCATTCAGTCTTTTGCTATGCCTCCCAATTGTCAAACCCAAGTAGAAGCCACAGGGTAGGAGAGCTGGTTGGTATGGTCCACAAATGTTCCTAAGACACAGAGCAGAGTGGAGGATGAATCTGGAGGGGAAAGTGACATTCAACAGATCTGCAATCTGAGTTCTAAACATAGTATTTGACTTTCAATTTTCTTTCATGAGAAGAAAATCATAACAATATTCATTGTAAAAATTATAATATACACGCTGACACCTGCTTTTACTTTTTCACTCAAGTGCAGAAAACAAACAAACATCCGTCTAACATAATAGAAATCTGAGAAATCTCAATGCTTTTTTTTTTTTTTTGAGATGGAGTCTCACTCTGTCGCCTAGGGTGTAATGCAGTGGCACAATCTCAGCTCACTGCAACCTCCGCATCCCAGGTTCAAACAATTCTCTACCTCAGCCTCCCAAGTAGCTGGGAATACAGATGCCTGTCACCACACCGGGCTAACTTTTTTTTTTTTTTTTTTTTTTTAGTAGGGACGGGGTTTCACCATCTTGGCCAGGCTGGTCTGGAACTCCTGACCTCGTGATCCACCCGCCTTGGGCTCCCAAACTACTGAGATTACAGGCATGAGCCACCGTGCTCAGCCCCAGTGCTTTTTAATCAACATTTTCTTGTATATTTTAAGCGTACATTGAGAGTTTTCCACCCTCTTACCACAACAATATTGACAATAAGGCTTTTTAAAATAAGAGAATAAAAAGACAAAAATGTACTAAATAAATTATGGTCTCTTAAAAACTATAAGGTGCCTCACAATTATCTTACTATATTACATATCTGATAACTAGTTTTATTTATATAACAGAAATGGATGTTTAGAATGTAAAATGTATCTCTTTTAAAAGGGTGTAACTTTTTGGGAATGAACAAAGTTTTTCTTAACTGGCCAAGAATGTCAGTAGTATATTGTATTAAAACAGATTTGTTGTTGACCTTCAAGAAGATGCAATCTTTATGAAAGACGAAGTCCATGTAAGCAAAGAAAATATAATGAACAAAAGCCATTATCTCTATAAATAGTGACTCTAGGGACAGAAAGAGAGGGTCAGTCGTCTCACAGTAAGCAGATCTATGGAAACTTATTCCCTGGAGACCAAGGGAGCTGAGAGGCTGAAGAAAGAGTCTGACAAATCCAGTTTCTTTGAAAGAAATATTTAATAGGATCTCATGAACAGAGGCCATGCCTCGGGTGGTGGCAAAGTGTGATGGCAAATGCCAGTGTGGTTACCTCTCAGATCCAGGGCTTATACCATAGGGAAATGGTACATGTGCTTCTGAAGGGATGTGTAGAACAATGCTTGAGGGCAGGATTTATGGCAATTTACAATAAAATACAGGATTGTTTTGATGTAAGGGCGGATTTATGGTAAGCATGCATTCTTATGCAGGAACAGTAGATAAAACAGAAATCTGAGGGATGTTCTCAGAACTGGGGTTAATCATAAGTTAACATTGTGGATTAACATCCAAGATTGAGTTGCTTTAGCCTCCACAGGTTTGAAATTCTTTGTATCACAATAAAATGAACCAAATTCAATGATGGAATATACATAAGAGTGTGTGTCTCTATGTGTGTGTGTGTGTGTATATATGTATTTTTTTCATCAACAAGATTACTGACTTTTTCATGTTGTATCCCTTTTATCTTTAAAAATACATTTAATACATTTTTGGAAAACAAGAAACACATTTGTGGAAGAAATTTTTCATTCAGGAATAAAAAATAGTGATATTTTAACATGAAAACATTGGAGAAGGGAAAGGAAGAGATGTTAAGGTTATGGCAATTCATTTATATACAGTCTACCATTTTTCAATAAAATAGTTTCTCCTGAAATTTCATTTAAAATAAAACGGTAGAAACTTGCTTTTTGCAAAATTATATATACTTACTGTCAGTTAAGAAAAAAAATCTCTCATGTGAGAATAGTAGAGAGAATTCATGCAGTGAAAATCAAAAGATATTTCATTTCATAAGGTTAACTGTTACCCAGCTCTAGCTGTCACCACAGGAGTTTCCTAGCTGGAGGCATATGTTTAGCTGTAACTTAGAAAATACGTAAAACATCATCCTTGTCTAAAACCTCAGAAGCAATCCCGTTTTATTTTCCAATGAGTTTTTACAAAAAAAAAAAAAAAGTGTATCTAAAATATTTAGCAACATCTATATATTATAAAACCAATTAAAGATATTTTTTTAACCGAGGGGAGAAGAGGTCATGATGTAGCTGCGTTTTGGTGAGAATATCACAACTTAATGGTGATTTGACCTATGTTTTAAAATATTAAAACAAAATAACAGTATTCTTCAACTCAAACATCTGAGGAAGTTAATTGGAAAAGTTTCTTTATGGCTTTACTTGAGATCCAAATGCTCAAATCATAACAAACATATTCCTAACTAAATATAAAACTAGCTACTTTGGTTTAGGAATGGTCATCTTGTTGACTAGATAAAAAACAGAATGTGTATAACAAAACAAGGCCAAGAATTTTTATCATAGTCTACCTTATTTTCTAGTGAATCATTTTTATTCCTACAAAGATGCAATAAAATTTTAAATTTATCACAGCTTTTCTTGGATTGCTTCTTAATATAGAATTCAATGAGTCACTTGCTTAGGTGGAAAGAAAATCAATACTGCAAATATACTCAATTTTTCTACAGCAATTCCCAAGAGAAATTATTCTATGGTCCAATAAATTTCTTAGTGAAGAAATATATTCTATTACTTAGTATAAATATGTACTTAGTCATTTTACCCCATAAACTCAATTATATTGCAACCCTGTCTTAACAGTGTAAACTTTTTTCTTTTCTTCTTTGTGGAGCAGAATTTTAAATTACCACTCATTGCATTCTCATGTATCTTCCATTTAGGACCAAAAATATCCATGTAAAGATTTCTCTTTAAAGCTAACAACTATAAAAATCAACAATAAAGGAAGTATATTCATGATTTGCAGCATTATCACATTCTGCAAAACAATCTTTAAATGGATTCTTAATAAGAAGCTTTTGTCACATCTGTTAAATTTGAGTTTCTGAAATGCTGTAACCAACAAAATTGTTGATTACATAAATTAGATAATTGTTATTTTGACCTGGTAGAGAACTAGTAATCTACACTTTAAAAACACGTAGTTAATTAGAAGCGCTACCATTTCTTCAGCAAGATCCATGGTAGAAAATACCAAGTCCAAATCACAAAGGTCAAAAAATGATACTCATGCTAGGCAAACAACCTCTGGTAATAATTGTTTCTCTTGTAAAGATTATAAAAAGTGAAGGAATTATCTGTCAATGTTATGTGAAATTTTTTGTTCACTTAGCAGTTATACTTAGCAGTACAAATTAATATATTTTTAAGATTTAAAAAACAATCTTTAGAATGTAATTTGCCATGTCTGAAGTCACAAAGCACAGTCAGAATTAAAATCAGTTTTATGAATCTGAACATTTGAAGTACTAGATGTGTATGGATCACAAGAAAGTAGTCAAAGCTTCTTGGATCTTGTCTGAGACAGCAAGATGGCTTCCTGTTTTGTTTTGTTTTGTTTTTTTTAACTTTTAATGCATTTACTCTTTCAGCAAATATAGAGCCTGTGTTCTAGGCAGTAGTCTACACTTAAAACACAAAACAGGAGGGGCAGACATGAACACAATCACAGTTAGTAAAATGTTTTATAACAGATATTATCAAAAATAGTGAAAGTTAAAAAAAATGATTATTCTACCTGGCAGTGAGAAGTTTGCTAGATGAGGATCAGAGAAAGCTTTCTAGGAGAAGTAATATTCTACCTGAGTCTTAAAAGATGACAGTACAGATGAAGGACTGTTGTGTGAAAATGTATGTGTAATATGATGTTAAAAATCAAGGTTTTGACTCTAGCAAAAACAGGTGACGAGAAAAGATAATTAGATGACTCTCAAGCCCCTAAATCCGTTCAGGGTATGAAAAAGGTCAAGAATAGTTGAGTTCGGGAAGTGAGTTGCTTCAGAAGAAAGTGGGCTGTGAGTCCCACCTTTAACACCATGTCCCTAAGAGGAAGAATGCATAGTTATTTTGACATCTCTGAAATCAGAATATATCTTAAAATCAATAGTACATGATATATTTCTGGTAGCATATTGTTTTTCTTAGTGAAATATAAATTACTAGAGACTCTTACGATCAATGGCTTCTCAGTTTCAGTGAAATCTGGTAATGAAGGAATTGTGAAGAGAATAATGAGAAAGAACCACCTGGTTGATATTCATGACAATCAATCTCCACTTTCTACTTCATGCGACGGTATATGTTATATCTCTCTTCACTTCTGTCTAGAGAAGGATGTTAAAGAGACCACTGATGAGCCTGCTATGTTTCTTTGAACTTAGTGTACTCATGTAACTAGGGTCTTATTCAAACTTAAAGGGAGACAGACAGTTGGTTTGAGAGAGAATAATTTGAATGTAGTATGCATCTCCAGATGTTTCCTGTGGATGTCTGTTGGACCATAGGCTGGCATAGGGTCACTTTACGATCCTCCAAGGGGCAGGCTGGAGAGCTGTGGCGGGCTCAGGAAATGACTGCTAATCCAGTGTGCCAGAGTAGAGGACAAATGACATAAAGGTGGGAGGATAAATTAGATAGGCAGGTTGAGTCCAAACTGCAAAATTCCTTAACTTTCATGTCTAAGAATTGGGTATTGATCCTCTAGGCACTGGAGAAACAGCTTAGTGAGCAAAGAATAATATAACCTGATCTCTGTTTTTTAAAAGTCTGCCATAGCATGACGAGTGAACTGGGGGAATGTGAATCTGAAGACAGAAAATAAAGCAACAATTGTTTAAAACTATTTTGCTCAAACTAGCTTGGATGTCAGTAGGTAACATAAAGTGATAAAAATTAAATTATTTGAGAAAATTCAGGAGGTAAGCTGTTTTAGACAACATTTTACCTACTATGTGTTTTCACTAAAGGTGCTGTTCTTTCTCTTCCTATCGTAAAACATTCATTTTAAATGGAATGTCTTTGCAAAAGTCAGTGACATACATTTGTTTTTTTGATCTATGGTGGTATAAAGATCATTTTTCAATTTGAATTTATATAATTATTTGCTACAATGCGTATTCTTACCGTCTTTGTGGCACAAACATATGCATGCCCATAGACCACAAGATGTGGTTTTAAAAGTGTTATAATAATATCTAAATACCCAAATGTTATAATTTATTTTATTATTTTTATTGACTAATTTCCTTTATGAAAAGTATTTTGAGATATGTCGCCTACATAAAATTTGCTGCATTTTTAATGTGGCTATCATGTTGTCAGAAACATAAAATTGCTAAAGAATGCATTAGACGTCTGTTTATACATCTTGTTTTTGGAAATCCCTAATCGTTTCAATTGCAATGTAGGATAAAGAAGTTCAATGATTATCAAAATAATTCTAGTTAATACTTTGCTTGGGAAAATATAGAAACTTGTACTGATTTAAATGTATATTACTTTCCCCTTTTAACTAGAGTTTGTTCCTCTGTTTCTATGTAAATAAACAAAATCAAGTCAGATACACATCAGTTATTAATATCCTGATTTTAGTATTTCTCCTCTTTGCAAATTTATATTGATCTCTGCAATGAATGAGCTACTTTATCCTTTTCATTCCCTGAATTTTGAAAAAATTCACTATTAACTATGTTTAAATAAAACCAGTATCAACCACTACCTCAGATATCTCCCTTCATATAACAGAAACAACTTTCTAGGAAACACTACGCTATTTTAAATTCCAATTAATTAATTAATTTAATTTTGCCACATACCTAGACTCCAAATCAATTGGAAAAGTAATAGGTTAGACCCATGTACAGATGAAAAAACACATGGGATAATGACAGTAATTTACTTGCCATTGTGTTACTTCTAGATATCTTTTGGATGACATGTTTTTACTAAATTGATGGGTGTTAACTGATAAAACCAATAAGAATTGAATATCTATCTATGATATCCACTAATACATACACAAATACATAAATAAATGAATTAAACATAGTTTTCTGAAATTTTCTTTTGTATTATACAAAAATTAATGAAATAAATATACTAATGTTTAATATACATGTTATATATCTGAGTTGAATCTACATATTCACTTCAAAACACTTTGAAAAAAATGTTTGAGTTGGCAACTTGAAGGTCTTGATCAAGATATATTAAAGACTCCTTTTGGTTTTACCAGTTTTTATACACAGATCTGGACTTCCCAATTCCCTAAGACTTGAAGTCAACGAACAATGGTATGAATCACACTGAAGCAGATTTTCAAAGCAAAATGTAGATAAATACATATGGTGTTTCATCTCATTTTTTCTCCTCCCTTAAAATAATACACTTATTAAAAATCCCAAAATATCCCAAAATAGTCCCAAAAATCCCAAAATATTTTATCAAATTCAAACAGTGCTGAAGCATATCAAGAAAATAACTGTATTAGTTTGTTTTCACACTGGTGATAAAGACATATCCGAGACTGGGCAATTTACAAAATAAAGAGGTTTAATGGACTTACCATTCCACGTGGCTGGGACAGCCTCACAATCATGGCAGAAGGCAAGGAAGAGCAAGTCATGTCTTATATGGATGGCAGCAGCAATGAGAGAGAGGGAGCTTATGCAGGGCAACTCCTCTTTTAAAAACCATCAGATCTCATGAGACTTATTCACTGTTATGAGAATACCAGGAGAAAGACTTGTCCCCATTTCAATTACCTCCCAGCTGGTCCCTCCCACTTGTGGGATTTCAAGATGAGATTTGGGTGGGGACACAGTCAAACCTTATAATTCTGCCCCTGACCCCTCCCAAATCTCATGTCCTCACATTTCAAAACCAGTCATGCCTTCCCAACTGTCTCCCAAAATCTTAACTGATTTCAGCATTAACTCAAAAGTCCAGGGTCCAAAGTCCCATCTGAGACAACACAAGTCCCATCCTCCTATGAACCTGTAATATGAAAAGCAAGTTAATTACTTCCTAGAAACAATGGGTGTACAGGCACTGGCTAAATACAGCCATTCCAAATGGGAGGCATTGACCAAAACAAAGAGGCTACAGGCCCCATGCAAGTCCAAAATCCAGTGGGGCAGTCAAATCTTAAAGCTCCAGAATGATCCCCTTTGACTCCATGTCTCACATTCAGGTTATGCTGATGCAAGAGGTGAGTTCCCATGGTCTTGGGCAACTCTGACCCTGTGGCTTTCCTGGATACATCCTCCCTCCTGGCTGCTTTCATGAGCTGATAGTGAGTGTCTGTGACTTTTCCAGGCACACAGTACAAGCCGTTGGTGGATCTACCATTTTGGGTTCTGGAGGATGGTGGCCCTCTTCTCACAGCTCCACTAGGCAGTGCTCCAGTATGGGCTCTATGTGGGGGATCTGACCTCACAGTTCCCTTCCACATTGCCCTAGCAGAGGTTATCCATGAGGGCCCCACCCCTGTAGCAAACTTCTGCCTGGGCATCCAGGCATTTCCACACATCTTCTGAAATCCAGGCAGAGGTTCCCTAATTCTTGACTTCTGTGCACCCACAGGCTTGACACCACATGGTAGCTGCCAAGGCTTGGGGCTTCCACCCTCTGAAGCAACAAACCAAGCTGTACCATGACCCTTTTTAGTCATGGTTGGAGTGACTGGGACATAGGGCACCAAGTCTCTAGACTGCACTCAGCACCGGGACCCTGGGCTTGGCCCACAAAACCATTTTCTCCTAAACCTCCTGGCCTGTGATGGGAGGGGCTGCCATGAAGACCTTTTGACATTCTCTGGAGACATTTTCCCCATTGTCTTGGGGATTAACATTTGGCTCCTCATTACTTACGCAAATTTCTGCAGGTGGCTTGAATTTCCCTAAAAAAAATGTGTTTTTCTTCATGTCAGGCTGCAAATTTTCTGAACTTTTATACTCTGCTTCCTTTACAAATCTGAATGCCTTTAAGAGCACCCAAGTCACCTCTTGAATGCTTTGCTGCTTAGAATTTTTTTCCACCAGATACCCTAAATCATCTGTTTCAAGTTAAAATTTCCACAAATCTCTAGGGCAAGCGCAAAACACCACCAGTCTCTTTGCTAAAACATAAGAAGAGTCACCTTTGCTCTAGTTCCCAACAAGTTCCTCATCTCCATCTGAGACCACTTCAGTCTGGACCTTATTGTTCATATCACTCTCAGCATTTTTTTCAAATCATTCAACAAGTCTCTAGGAAGTTCCAAACTTTCCCACATTTTCCTGTCTTCTTTGGAACCTTCCAAACTGTTCTAACTTCTACCTGTTACCTACTTCCAAAATCACTTCTACATTTTCTGGTATGTTCTCAGCAATGTGCCACTGTACTGGTACCAATTTACTGTATTAGTCCATTTTCATGCTGTTGATAAAGACATACCCAAGACTGGGTAATTTACAAGAGAAAGAGGTTTAATTGGACTTAGAGTTCCATGTGGCTGGAGAGGCCTCACAATCATGGCAGAAGGCAAGGAGGAGCAAGTCACAGCTTACATGGATGGCAGCAGGCAAAGAGAGAACTTGTGCAGGGGAACTCTTTTTAAAGCCATCAGATCTCATGAGACTACTGACTGTCATGAGATCATCAGGGGAAAGACTTGCCCTCATGATTCAATTACCTCCCAGCAGGTCCCTCATCTTGTGGGAATTCAAGATGATATTTGGGTGGAGACACAGCCAAATCTTATCAAAAATGAATACCTCTTAATTCTACTTCCAAGTTATTCACTGTTATACTAATTCCTAAGAACCAGCTATCAACTAATTTAAGAATTCCAAATTAATTATGCCCAGTTAATCTTAATTCAACCCCACACACCAAGCTTAAAAGATTTGGGAGCATAAAACTAATGAATATTAATCAATAAGATTTTAATTTTAATAGTAAATCTGAAAGAAAAAAAAATTAAATCTTGGACCTTCAGTTTCATCTTAAGATAGTTGTGGCTTTGAACTAGCTAATATTTAAATTCTCTTTCAACTCTAAATATTGATTCCACAGTGTTATTTCTAAGTAATAGTAACTGAGTTTAACTTTATAAATAACACTTTGATTAGAATTAGAGAAAGTATAAAAGCATAAAATGGTATTCCTTCCAATACAAATTTATAGCATACAGGTAAATCAAAATATATATCTAAATTAATTAGTAAAATAACATTATTAAAATATATTTCTGATAAAATCATTACATATAAGCAGCACAATTAGGGATTGTTAGCTGAATCAACTCAGAAAAAACATTTGACAAAAATCTCACATTCGTTCATGGAAAAAACTTAATAAACTAGGAATATAAGGGAATTTTCTCAAATTGATGAAAAACAGCCATGAGAAAACCTAACATTATACATAATTGTTAAAGACTGGATGCTTGCGTTCTCACAACTTCTCTTTAACAATGTACTGAAGACTTTAACCATGGAATAAGGTAAAACATACAAACAAAAATTAAGGTGTACCAATTAGAAAATAAGTAAAGTTATTATTATTTTCAGATGACATGATTTTGTATACCAAATCAACTAGAAGTCACAAGCAAATTTGGCAAGGTTGTTTGATACAAGACCAGTATGCAAAAATCAGTTATATTTTTATATATTACAACAACTAGTACATAAATGAAAATAAAAAAACAATTCCATTCATAATAATATGACAAAGAATAAACCATATAGGGACAAGTTCAACAAAATGAGTAGTTATAAGACAGGTACACTAAAAACTGCATTACATTGCTGAGGAAAATTAAAAGTCTAAACAAATAAAAAGTCTTTACATGTTTATGGATTGGAAGACTCTAAATGTCAAGATCGCAATTCTCCCCAGATTGATCTATAATACAAATATAGTGAGATCCCTATAAAAATCGCAGCATTTTGTAGAAATTGGTATACTGTTCCTAACATTTGTCTTAAAATGCAAAGGATTTAGAAGAGCAAAAGCACTTTATTAAGAGAACAAATTTGGTGGTCAAGCATTCTAAAATGAGCAAAGTATTTCAATAGACATTTCATCAGAAAAGATGTGTGAATGACTGCTAAGCCTAAGTGTAAAGATACTTACCATTAGAAGAAAGAAAAAGTAAAACTATACCAAACACCACTATACATGTGTAGGATGATTATAATTTAAAAAGGGAGATAATACCAAGTATTGGCAAGTTCATGTTGAAACTAGAACTCTCAAACATTGCTCAGGTATGTAAAAGGATGTAGCCACTTTAAAAACAATTTTGCAGGTTTTTATAAAGTTAAATGCAAGTATAACATACAAACAAGCAGTTTGACGTTTAAGAAGATACCCAAGAGAAATGAAAACACATTCTCTTGTAAAGACGTATATGTGAATGTTCATAGGAGCATTATTCTTAATATCCAAATGTCCACAACTAGTAAAAGATACAGAAAATATGATATATCTCTGCAATGGAGCACTGTTCAGCAATAAAGAGATGCTGTACTCATTTATGCTACAACATGAACTAATTTCAGAAATATTATACTCAATAAAATAAGCTAAGTGCAAAAAAGTGCATGTTGCTCTCTTCCATTTACATGAAATATCCAGAAAAGGCAAATATGTAGCAGAAAGCTGATCAGTGGTTGCCTAGAGCTGGAAGTGAGTGTAGAATATTGCAAATGAATGTGGATAACCTTCTGGGTTCTGGTAATGGAAATGTTCTTAAACTAGAATGTAGTGTGGATGCACAACTCTGTAAGTTTACTAAAGATTATTGATTTGTATACTTTTAACAAGTGAATTATATATATATACACACACACATATATTTAAAATACCTTAATAAAGTTGTTAAATAAATCAGTTATAAAATAATGCAGGATGGCAAGAAGTGGTTGGGTGGGTATAGGTAAAACTAGCTGGCGAGTCATTGATAATTGTTAAAGCTGAAAATGAATGTGTGGGGTCTTATTTCACTCTTTTTCTGCATTTGTACTTCCTTGAAATTTTATTTGTGTTTGTTTATTTGAGACAGGGTCTGGATCTTGCTCTGTTGCCCAGTCTGGAGTACAGTGGCACGATCACGACTCACTTGCATCCTCTACTCCCGGGTCAAGCAGCTCCTCCCACTTCAGCTCCCTGATGACCTAGGACTACAGGCATGTGCCACCAGCTAATTCTTTTGATTTTTTGTGGAGATGAGGGTCTCCCAATGTTGCCCAGGCTGATCTTGAACTCCTGGGCTCAAGTGATCCTCCCTCCTCAGCCTCCCAAAGTGCTGAGAGAACAGGCTTTCTTTTAAATTTTCACAAATAAAAAATTAAATTTTAAAATTAAGTCTTGTTGTCCACTCTACATAGGGGTACTGAGTAAAGAGAAGGTTTCAATCTTATATCTAAGAGTTTTAAAACACAGAAAGTATCTTCCTTAATGTTCTCTTGGAAGTGTCTGCCTCTAGTTGAGAACTAACCTGTCAAGTGTTCCCAAGCTTCTCAGTTTGTGGAGCAAGAGGGTCAGTGGAAACACACAGGAATTGAAGACTTCTTGAGCAGAGGGAAGACATGAAGCTGAGTTGTAGCCAAACCTCTGGTGGAAAGCACAGAGGGCAAAATCATTGTATGTGAGCCTTAAAGAAAATATCATTTTGCCATGTAGCAAGTGATAGACCTCTAAAAAATATATGCCATTTTCCTTATGTTTATATTCAACTTAAAACACTTCAAAGAAAATGGGTTTCTCATATCCCTCAGGATAAACAACAAATTCCTTTAAGTTTTCCCAGCAACTCCCCACCATATCAGCCTCACTTCTAACACTCATGAATTTAAATTCTCCAGATTTCCCAAACTTTTTTTAATTTTTTCTGAGCACTAAACTACCCTTCAGCATTCTCTTATCTCATACCTTTACACTTACGGTGTCCTTTGCTTAGAAAACGTTTTTGAGTCTGTGCTGGGCTACACCCTAGCAATCTGTCAGTTCACGGATTACACGTCACTGTATCAGGAAAGCATTCACTAGTTCCCTGAATTTGGTTACTACTTCTGTGCTCTCTCCTAGGACACTGACCTTCCACTCACAGTAAATTATTGTAATTGTTTGTCTTCCCAATGCTGTAAATTCATGAAAGTATCTTCAGTGGCTTGCAATGTGCTTAGCAATCAGCAGGCATTTAGCAAAAGTTGTGTTCAAGGATTAAATTAAATAATATATATTCACCTCCTCAAAAACTTTATATAAAATTTATGTTTAGCACACAGTGGGTGTAAAATAAACACCTGTTTAGTGAAGAAATGGATGAATGAATGAGTCCGTCTTTTATTAAATACAGTTGATTGAACAATCCAAGATACTATTTCAAAGGAAATCAACCTTTAAAATGTAACTATACTGACTAACTACACAGTTAATTTTCTGTAAGGCTCAATGTAAATATAAAGAAAATAGAATTCCTTTGTTTTATTATGTTTTATTCAATCTTGTTTAAATAGAAGAAACTATAAAATACTCCTTTAAAAATCTTTCTGCAATTTAAATAGTATATATTGTGTTCTTCATGGGCAAAGTAACCTTGATGTCTCAGTTGTAATAGTTTCAAGTATCCTTGGGTAGTTATTTTTGGTGTCAGGTTTTGTTTACAGAGAAACTGCAGAGAAATATCTTTGAATATAAAAATGTCTAATATTTAAATAAATACACCAACATTCATGACTTTATTCTCGACTGTTGCTGGAAGGAATAATGCAGCAAAATCATGACAAAAATATCTATAGCTTTTTTCACTTGATTGGTCTCAGATTGTGAGCTATATTATGATAAAATAAAGTTACAATTTTATAATGGTTACTTAATAAATGTATAGAAATATAGTACACAAATTGAAGGCCTTTGCCTGTGGTGTGCTAGAATAAATTAAAAAACAGAACATAGAAGAATTTCTTTTTATTTAATGAAATAAAATGAATAAATTATGTTTATTGTTTGACTTTGTGTTATGTAAATGTTAACTTAAAGCAGCATATTTTCTTCTGGCTGTTTATCTTCTATGTTGAAGTAGCAGAATCCCATGCAAAGCGATTCCTTTGAAAGATTCATAGCTTAAGGCATGTAATAAGACAATGTTGTATTTATCTCATTCCCTCTAGAATCACTATGCTATTTCTGCTGAGTAGAGATACAGATTAAAGTATTTTAAGATTCTACAGGGAATGTCTGATGTGATTATGAAGCATTGACTGTTTGTTCCTTCTTTCTCCTCCCACTCGATGCTATTCAAATTCATATGCCCAGTTTCACTGGTTAAAAACAGTCAGTTGACTTCTCTAACCCGGACTCCTATTGAAAGCCCAGGTTTGCTGTTCTGAGTAATAGGGAAACTTACCACTTTCAATTTCAAGGTCTGCATAATGTCTCTGATTCCCCCCAAACATAATACCTTTTTCAGAACTTTTAAAGGGTGAAAGCTTCCGCTTCCAGTACCTAAGTAGAAACCACGAAAAAGGGGATAAAGAAGGGGTCCTCAACAAGCCAGCTGTTCAAATTAACAGAAGGATTATGGTTACGACAGACAAACATCCACCCCACATACTATTTTAACTAGGATGGTTTTTAAATGAAGCTTCTTTTCATCAAAGTAATCCATGAATATGTTATACAAAATCACAAGTCTTACAGAAATACACAGGTGCCTCCCCCCACCAACCTCTAGTTTGTCCCCCTAGAGCCACCTCCTTTTAACTCTTTAAACTGTTTTTTCCTCAAATATTTAACTTCAAATTTCTCATGATTTTTATGCTGCTATTTTTCAAGTTATCAATTTTGGGTATTTATTTATCCTATGAAAGATAAAGATTTAGAACTCTAAATAAAGTCACATGTATGCTGCACTTTTTCTTGCACCATCTCCTGAAGTTATATTAAAAATTAAGTCAATATTTAATTTAAAATAACTATGAATGTGTAACTAGAATTTAAGTAGTGCACTATAATTACATTTAATTTCTTATAAAATCATTTTTTCCCTAAAGTCAATAGTTTGCCATCATTCTTTCATTTAATTTTCTATCTATGTAATGCTATTTCTTCCCAAATTGGCAGTAAAAATTTTAAATTTTGTAGAGGACACTGAAGATAGAATGCACCAAAACTCTTTTAAGTTGTCTCCTCCTATGCTTTCATTAATTTAGAGGCTAGAAAACAAATTCACATCTTCACAGAATACATTGCAATATGACCCAGTCCTTGGCAATGACATGTAGGTGGAAGTTACTGGGTAGACCTTCCAATAATTTTTTGTAAACTATGAGATTTTATTTCTGTACTTCTTTGACCTTCTGCTTCCTTATCATCCTGTCTGAAGCAAACATTTTGATTTTTTTTTTTTTTTTTTTTTTTTTTTGTCTGCCTGCTTGAAGCGGTGAATTAGATGCCTGACTGTGTTTGTAACCATGAGACAATAATGAGATCAGTATTTATACTCCTGGGATGTCAGGTGTTACGGGTTGAGTTGTACCCTTCCCCATCCCACCCCCAAATTCGTATGTTGACTCCTAACTGCCAGTACCATAATGTGAACTTGTTTGGAGACAGGGTCATTGTAGACAAAATTAGTTAAAGGTGGGTCCCCAATCCAACATGACTGGTGTTCCTAAAAAAAGGAGAAATTTCACATAGATCCCCACACAGAGAGAAAACACCAAGTGAAGATGAAGAGAGAGATCAGAGTAATACAGCAGAAGCCAAGGATTGACAGAGACTGCCAGCAAACCACCAGAAGCTAGTAGAGGGGCATGGAACTTATTCTCCCTCACAGCCCTCAGAAAGACCCACTGTTGATCTTGGACAAACCCTTTCCTGTTAAGCATCAGAGGAGATCTTAGCCCAGGCCAAAACTTTTATTTCAGCCTTGTATATGACCCAACTAAGCAGTGCCTAGACTCCTAACCAATAGAAGCTGTGAAGTAATAAATATGCATTGTTTTAAGTCATTGGGTTTATGATAATATTGTTACTTAGCAACAGATAACTAATGCAGCTAATTTTATGTAATCATAAATTTATTTCACCCGTAGAACTGAATATCTTATGAATTCTTATTAGACAATAAAATACACATGTGGTATAAATAAATCACATAGGTAATGAATAAAATTAGTTTATATTCTATTACACTAAAAAATTTATGTTGTAAACAACTACTTGTAACCAATCCAAAGGTATATTCAAAAATAATTAATTAAGAAGTTTTTCATCTGATAACAGGGATTTCTGAGATGCATTTTCCTACAGGCAGTATCCTAAAGAGAAGTTCTGTTTGGTCAATAATGTTAAGCAAACATACATTAAATATGCATTTACTGTTGAATTACTTTGTTTGATTTGGGTATGTATAACATAGTAAAGTCTCAATTATTGTGTGAGTTTCTCAGATTACAATGACATGGCATAGTTTTCTCATTTAAAGGCTTTAATTTACACTAAAATTATTATAAAAATGTTAGCTATATACCAAAGGAAAAAAAAAGCATCATAAACATGCTATGAACAAATCACTAGCTTCAACAATTGTCAACAAATGTTAATCTTTCTTCTTGTATCCCTCCACCTATTTCCTCAGATTGCATATAGTTATACTTGTAAATATCTCAGTAAGTTGCTCTAAATCCTAGAAGAAAGATTTCAATACATTTTGCTTAGCTACCAAAATTAATAATTTCATTAAATATACTTCTGTTTTTCAAATATCCAATTGTGTCACAAATGTCATTTGTTTTACAGTTTATCCACTTGGATCATGATCCATATGAAGTATTCAGAGTAAGTCTTTTATTAATCTATTAATACAATTTCTCCCATCTCCCTCTTTTTTTCTGAAAAATATTGGTAGTAGAAGAAATAGTTTTTTGATCTGGCAAATTATTCACAGTTTAGGTTTTGTTTATTGCATTCCTCCAGGTGGTATTTAGTAGGTTTCTCTGCCTCTGTATTTTCTATAAATTGTTATTTATAGAAAATAAATTGCTGTTTATAGAAAATATAGAAACTTCCACAAGATAACTTCATGGATAGTATAGATAGTTCAGCAAGATTACTTCATAGTTGGTGTTTGATGCATATGATGTCTGCTTGAATCTATTTTGTATTTCTTAAAGTGAAAAAATTTTTTTGAAAACTTTTTAACTTTTAGGGGTAGAAAAACTTTTTTTTACATTTTTAAAACATTTCTAAGAAAACTTGTAGCTGCCACATTTTCAGAAGAATTGTCATTTCAGGATAGCACCATGAGAAAAATAATAACTTACATGTATACAAACAAATTTCAGTTTTAGATTCAAGCACATTGCAACCTGTAAATCTCTTTTCAAGTGAATACAAACAAGTAGTATTTATTTAAGAATACTGATATTATAAATGAGTCTACAGAATTTTTACAAAGACTCACAAATGAAATTAGAGTTTTAATCAAACTTGATTTTTAATACTAATTTTCTTTAGCAGAATTCCAAAGGAATAAAAATGCATGCAAAAATGTGAATGGCCCTTCATGTTTTATTTATTATTACTTTTGATAACTCAAACTAGAAACACAGAAGGAAATTAATTCAATATTGTTACAGAGTTTCTGAAATACTGGGCAAGTGGTACAATCTTTTCAATAATATATATTTTGTTTAAAATTATTGCCTGAGCTTGCTAAGTGGATTAATGCATCAATGGAGCACACTGGATTTGCTAGTAGTATTCACTGTTATTCGGTTTGAAAAGGGAAATTCATAAAAATTTCCCTCTTCAGCATGCTGTGAACATCCTGTGAACATACTTTAAGTAAAAAGTGGACTTCTACTGAGAATTCTGAAATAGAATTTCACAGAGATAAAAAGTTTTCATTGAAAGATGGAAAGCAATATTTGTTCTGTATTTGTATCTAAAAATATATTGAAAAGTTTGAAGATTTTTCTTGTAATTATACTTGTTATAACATATTATCCACAAGCATGCATTTCTTTCATTTTCTCTTTAAGAATTTTAAAGAATTTAAAGATCATTACATTTTTTCTCTAAAGGCAGAACTTTAAAAAACAACTAACAAATATTGTCACTTAGATACGTGCACACCTGTTTCCTACATAAACTCCACAGAGATGACAAAGACTTGGACAGGTAGATTAATAGGCCAATTCACCCCTTGAAAAATGTATCCTATAATACTCCTTCTCTGAGTTTTGCTATAAAATTACTTTTAATGAGTCATTTTGTGACATTCCTACTTAAAATAGTAACCCTACAATTTCACTTTCCATCAGAATTTCATATTCTTTTAACTCTGTTCTATTTTTCTTGAGCACTTATTAACACAGAAGGTAAAATGTAATTTATTCATTTAAAATATTTAACCTGCCTCTCCTTCCACTAAAATATAAGTTCCTATGAGCAAGAATTTTTAATTTTATTACTTTTTAGTTTGTATTTTCCCAAATACAAACATTTAATAAACATAAATGAATGAATAAGTCCCACAGATGAATGTTGGAACAAGTCATGGCAATTGAAGTTCTTATTTTCCATTTCGTGATTCTCAGGCTATTGGTGACAACTTTGGATGTAATAGATGCTACTGGAGAACAGAATCTACATTTTATTAAAATCACTTGCTTATAAATAACCAATACACGAAGTAATACTGGAACAGAGTTAATTCTTTATATCTTTAAAATTATTGTTAGTATGCACATCAGAAATTAAAACAATAGTGAATTAATTGCCTGATGAAATTTTTGACTCTTTTTAAGCTATGTTTGCACAATGTAATAAAATAATTCTTACTATTATTTACCATATTTTCAAACCGATAAAATTAGAGCACGCTTTACAAACTCTTTATATTAAAAATTTTAACGAAAGCAAAATTTGAAGGATATTGCAATGAGCACCCACCCACTTTTCAACTAGGTTCAAATATTGTTAAATTTTGCCATGTTTGCTTTATCAGCAGCCATTTCTGCAAGACTTATGGTATTTTACTGAAAAAAAAAATTTAAGATCAATTCATTTCATCATATGTAAACTTTTTATTGGTCTAAGATCTTCAAAAATCTTGATGGAATTGTGTGAACAAAGTATCAAAATTATTGTTGCAAGCTTGTTACTTACTAAGTAATAGCAACCATATCCTTATAATTATATTTTTAAATGTACCTACCACAGGGATATTATATTTGCAAAAGTAGATATTGACTTTCTGATAAAAACAGGACATTTAAGAAATGTTAGTGAAGTAAAATAAAATTTTAAATATTTGCAAAATATTAAAGTAATCTATAATATCCAGTATTACAATGGCTTTTGTTATATTGCTGTTGTGATATTCTATTGATGACTATATATTAATGCTTTTCTGGAGGAAAGATAAAAAATATGTGTAAAATTTTCAACGTATATATCCTTCCACCCAGTGATTCTACTTGCAATAATTTATCCTAAGGAAGTAACAAAAAACAAGTACAAAGACATATGTTCAAATATGTATAATAAGCATGGTTCCTGCCAAAGGTAATTATTTAGTAAGTGCTTATTTTTAATTAAATTGTATTAAAGTGAAATACATTAAAATCATCAAAATGGATGCAGGATTATATTTATTATGTATGATTAAGGAAAAATCAGGTTACACATAGGCAGTATGCTTAGTATGAGAGACACTCATAACCACTGATTTGCAATATTTCAGAGGCACCATTCACATACAATACAATGTGAATAGTGATGTGGTGTGCACCTCTCATAGTATAGAGTTAAGGGCAAGAGCTCAAGCCCACGATTCTTGGGTTCATTTATTTTCTATTCTTCATCTCCACATCTGAGTTGTGTAAACTTAGGCAAGTTATTTCTACTTTATGGGGTGAATGTTGAGACCAAATGAGCAAATGCACATCAAATTGTGCTTAACACTTATAAGAGTTAACTATTATTTTTATTCTCCATGTAAGTTCCACACACATTCTGTTTTGTTCTCAGTTATATTGTTGCATATAATTGATTCTTAAAAATATTTTGGATGATTTTTAATTAAAACTTAATCCAAGTATAAGTGTTCATATAGATTTGGAAATTCTGAAAGACATCAAGATTTTAACACTAGTTATCACTGTTACATATAATTTTATTTTGTTCTGTATATTTGTGTTTTATGAACATTTTTATTTGATAATATATTACATAAAACAATGTACAATAAAACAATGAAATTCCACTAAAAATTCTATAGTGTATACCTTTCCTTTGACTCCAAAGTTTATTTCTAAGTGTTTACTGCAAAGAAATAGGGGATCCCTATCAGAATGCTTTTGCCTGGAACCTACCCACTGCCCTACCAGAGTGCTTACTCACACCAGAGTATCTGCAGTCTCCCTGCTGCTACAATGGAGATCTTTCACCCATGGCCACCTTGCCAACTTGCTGGAGTCCAACTTGCACGAATCCTCAGCCACCATGCCAGAGCACTTTTGCCTGTGGCCTGCCCGCTGCCTGACTGAAGCACAATTGCCTGCAGCAACCCAAGCCCAACCCGCCAGAGTGCTTTTACCAGAGCCATCACCATAGCTCTCTCACTGGCCACTCCTGCCATCCCACTGGAGTGCTTTTGCTGGCAGACACCCATCAGAGAGGTTTTGTTCAAGGCCACCCAACAGCCCCAATAGAGTATTGTTGCCAACAGGCACCACATCCTCCCACTCCCGCCCAGTGCAGCCAATGCTTGACCTCAAGGGGACAGAGAATAAAGCTGTGGTTGCAGTCCCAGCACCCAGAGTTAAAGAATTCTGCCTAGGAGGGCTTAATTGAGACTTATTTCTCTGAAAGCATCAGTGTCAGAAACAAAGACAATCAACTAAGCCCAACTTATACCTCAGTCAAACTCTTAACAGCATTAAAAAACATAACAGTTAAAAGATCCATCTGAAGAACATCAATTATCAATCCTCACAGATGAGCAAGAGCCAGCTCAAGAATTCTGGCAAATCTAAAAGCCAGAGTACCTCCTTACCTCCAAATGAGCCCAGTAGCTCCCCGGCAATGGTTCTTAACTAGACTGAAATGATTAAAATGACAGAAATAGAATTCAGAGTCTGAATGACAAGTTTATCAAGATTCAGGAAAAAGTTGCAACCAAATCCTAGGAACCCAAGTAATCCAGTAAAATGATCCAAGAGCTGACATAAGAAATAGCAATTTTAAGAAAAAATCAAACTGAACTTTTGGAATTGGAAAGTTCACTATAAGAATTTAATAATTCAGTTGGAAGCATTAACAGCAGAACAGACCAAAGTGAGGACATAATCTCAGATCTCAAAGGCTGGTTCTTCAAATCAACTCATTTGACAAAAATAGAGGGAAAAATTAATTTTTACAAAGTGAACAAAATCTTTTATAAATATGGGATTATGTAAAGAGACAAAATCTATGACTCATTGGCATTCTTGAGAGAGAAGAGTAACAAACTTGGAAAACACATTTGGAGATACAGTCCATGAAAAATTTTCCAATCTCACTAGAGATGTTGACATGCAAATTTAAGCCATACAGATGACCCTTATTAAATACAATCCAAAATGACCATCCTTAAGGTCTATAGTCACCACATTCACCAAGGCTAATGTAAAAGAAAAAAATCTTAAAAGCAACTGGAGAGAAGCGTCACGTAATATACAACAAGAACCATAAAGGTTAGCAGCAGACCCCTCAACAGAAACTTTACAAGCCAGAAGAGACCGAGGTCCTATTTTCAACATCCATAAAGAAAAGGAATTCCAATGAAGAATTTTATATCCTTCCAAAGTAAGCTTATAAGTTAAGGAGAGCTAAAATCCTTCTCAGATAAGCAATTGCTAAGGGAATTTGTTATAACTAGACCAGCTTTACAAGAAATTCTTCAAGGAATGATAAACATAGAAAAAAGAGAACGATGCCTGCTATCACAAAAACATGCTTAAGCACATAGCTCACAGACACTATAAACTAATTATATAATCAGGTCTACAAAACAACCAGCTAACAACACAATAACAGGATCAATATCTCACATATGAATACTAAGTCTGCATGTAAGCAATCTAAATGACACAGTTAAAAAGCATAGGGTGGCAAGCTGGATAAAAAGACAAGACATAACTGTCTGCTGTCTTCAAGAGACCTATCTCACATGCAATGATACTCACTGGCTCAAAGTAAAGGGATGGAGAAAGAGGTCCCAAGCAAATGAAAATTTTAAAAATAGCAGGAATTCCTCTTCTTACATCAGATAAAATAAGCTTTAAACCAACAATGATTAAAAATCTCAAAGAAGGGCATTACATAATGATAAAGGGTTAAATTCAAAAAGAAGACATAACTATCATAAATGTATTCATACCTAACATTGGAGCATCCAGATTCATAAAACAAGGTCTTCTCAACTTATAAAAAGAGCTAGATAGCCACGCAATAACTGTAGGAGATTTCAACACCTCTCTGAGTGTATTAGACAGATCATCAAGGCAGAAAATTAACAAAGAAATACTAGACTTAAACATGACACTGGGCAAATTGGACCTAATAAACATCTACAAATTACTCCATCTAACAACCACAGAATATACATTCTTCTCATCTGTACATGAAACATATTGTAATATCAACCACATATTCTCTCATAAAGCAAATCTAAATAAATTTTAAAAAACAAAAATTATACCAAGCATATTTCTGGATCACAGTGAATATAAATACAAATCAAGAATGGCTCCTAAAGCTACCCAAATAAATGGAAATTAAACAACTTGCTCCTGAGTAACTCATGAATGAACAAAGAAATTAGGCAGAAATTTTAAAAAATTATTTTATCAAAGCAACATAAGCATATTGTTTGATAAATAATTATAAAAGAGATCAAGCAAAATTTTATTGGAAATATATATTTTAAATGAATGAGGTAATTTTTTCTAGATCATTATCTATTGATATAATATTACATCTTGCAAGCATCTGTCCTAAAAATTTTTCTTAAAACGTAGAAATAGGCAAAAGAGATTATTCACTATTCTACCAAAGGAGAGATGTGTGTTCTCTTGCCAATCATCCAATTATTGTCTAGTTCCATGGTGCTGTATTACCTTGTATAGCTTTTCTTAACTAGGTTATTTTACAGCTTTGTAGGGTCAGAAGTTAAAATTATTTAAAAAATGATGGCAATGCAAACAATTTGTGTCCATAGTAGTGAAAAAGTATGTTTTCCCATAAAGAACATAAATATTTTTAGTCAAATTCTCAAGTGAAGAGTGTTACTGGCTCTCTCATTAATTAATTAGTTGAAAAAAATAATTGACAAGTGTTCACTTTGTATTTGAGAGTTGTAATTTGACATTTTACCTTGTAAAATTGTATAATTGCACAAATGGGACTTGGCTCACCATCAGTTCTATTCCTGTATATTTTTATAGATGTAATAACTTGGAAAACTCATTCATATTAGAAATTTGTTAAAGCAATATTTTTCTCTGTTTTAACTGCTTTCAAGTTGTCAAAAATAACATAGTAATCTATTACTATATTAACCAATTGTCATATTCATACAATTAATAAAGCCCATTTATTATTAAATTATCATTAGTGGTTGACTATCCAATAATATTGATTCTCTGATACTGCTAAAAGCAAAGATTAAGAAACTACTAGACTTGCAAAATGTTTGTCATTCAGTAATTTGGACATCTCAGAGATTTTGTACCTAGAGGAAAAATATACGCTATTCTTTCTTTTGCCTTGCCTTGATTTCTAAGGCATATAAATCCAGGAAATGGTACTGATAGAATAAGAGAACTGGAAAATTATTTCTCTTCTTCTAATAAAGAAAAATCATTCAGAAATTTAGTTATTGGTATGTGTCCAAGTTTTTTGCAATCTTACATTCAACGGATAAGGGCCACAGAAAAACAATTAAAATATATACAATTAATAGGTTATAATAAAATAACATCAATTAATAAATAATAATAATATAATGTTAATAGGGCATTCCACAAGTCAAGAGAAGATTAATCATGTGTTTAATCATGATTAAATTAAACACACAAGAAATAATGATTAAAGACCTGATAATTGAGACTCAATAAGGTGAGTGGGTAACTCTTTGACAGAGCATGTCTTAATTCCAAGAAAAGTTCTCAGAAAATATTTAAAGATTTTATCAGGAATGCTAATTTCTTCTAAGGATAAAATTGGGGAAAATACTTTGTTCTATTCAAGTCTGGGACTTTTTTTTTTGTTTTTTACTTTCAGACACTTCTTAACAATTGTACTATGGTTTTGAGAGATGTTGATATTAGGAGAAGCAGAGTCAGATATAAGATAAATCTCTGTACTGTTTTTGCAATTCTCCATAAGTCTAAAATTAGCTCAAATTAAAACGTTTTAAATGAGGTGTTTGTGTACATTCGAGTTTATAGACAGTGACTACCACATGCAAAGCAAAGAAACAGTGAGAAATAAATGAACATATAATTTCCATATAATTTCTCACATGTAGTGAGTGCACAATAAATGTAAACAAAAGTTTATAGTTTTTATATTACTAAAGTTGGGTATATATAATTGTTACACAGTTTTGTCATGTATCACAATATTTTTTGCTTAATTTTAACTCTTTTGTTATTTTGCATTTTGACTTTTAATATAGAAAGTGTGAAATTTCCTTTTATGTTTTAGAATTGGTTAATTTGAGAGCAAATATTTTATCATAACACATCTCATGATTAAACAAAATTCTGCCTTATTAAAACATTCCTAGAGTGGCCATGGATATATCAAACATACCTAAAGTATAGATATTTTTCATACTGATTCTTCTTTCATAGTTTTGCTTTTTAAAACTTTATTTCAATGTAACTATACTTTCAGAAATACACTCATATTGGTTAATAGAATACAATTTAAGTTTAACTTATCCTACAAAATTTGGACCAAAAACTTGGTACATGGTTTAAAATTTTTAAAAAGGATTTGCAGTCTGGTTTATTTTTATCTATTACAAATGTGTAAGAGATCCTCCATCAAATGCTGCTAAAGAAGGCAGCAAGAACCTTGAGAAATTTATCTTTGGTTTGCCTCAGAAAAATAACAAGTAATCCACTGCATAAGTTTATAAAATTGGTGCAACAAAAAATTGTTGTAATGTTCCACTGCCAGTTTAGAAAGTTCAATAACTAATGGATATGGAATGGACTGGGAGGGAACCTATATACACACGTGAAACTGTAAAAGCTATCTGATTTAGTTAATATTACACGTAGATTCTAAATCTACACAAACCAAGATTCAGAAAATTTCTTCAATCCGAATTAACACTATCTGTTCACTTCATCTGCTGAGGTCAATCAGGAAACTGGAATCATTAATGGTAAGTTTTTCTGACTTATGCATAAAAGAAAATTAAGTTTCTTCCTCAGATTTTCAGTCCAGAAGTGACAGTATACTACAGGCAAGGTATTCCCTCCATTGTCAGCATTCATAGGGTGAAAAGCAATGAGGTCTACTTGAGTTTCAACTTGTATCAGCACTCATATGCAAAACAGTCTCCAAAGTTAATAGCCACATGACTTTAGAAGTGACTAAAAAATAAAATGGCCCTTCTTAGAAGACTAGAGCAAAACATCCAGCCATGGTTGCAAGACTTATTTAAAAAAAAAAAAAAAAAAAAAAAAAAAATGCTGCTCCTTGTGAATTACACAATAAAAAAAAGTGCCCCAAAATAAGAAGTAGCTCTGAAGGGAAGAGGAAAAAATATAACTTAAAATATCTTGAAAACCTATGTGAATATAGGTTCAAAAGATAGTTGAGAGATTCATTTTCATAAGACTACCTAAGATTAAGGCTAATAATGTATTCTTGTATTTCAAGCTTACCACTAGTTACTAAACATCAATTTACAAATAACATATTCCTTTTCTGTTTTTTATCAAAAGAGAAAATTCTAGCTTAAATTCTATCCAGTGTGGGGGAGGAGGACTAGAAAATAGAAAAGATTCAAACAGTTCCTTGCAAACATCACATTTTTTCAAATGGAAGAACTTCCAACTGGACCAGAAGTTCATTCTGCTAATGTACTTTTCATTGAAACAATTATTAATAAGTACAAATATGTGACATTAAGGGTCAGAACCTAATATAGGCCTGACAATCAAGTCCTTTTCGAATTTATTCAACAAAAGTATTGTGAGGACAAAAAACAAGTACTCAACATCCAAAGTTTTAAACACAAGCTCTTTCTTAGAAGCAAAATCATTCACAACAGGACATGTTCCTAGTGGTATTTTGTGATCAATCCTAAAAAATTTTGATTTATAGCTCATGATATTTAGTGAGGAAATATTTTTATAATATATATAGCATTTTTACTTAAGTCCATCATTTATTTATCTATTTATTTATTTATTTATTTATTTATTTATTTTATGGAGTCTCGCTCTGTCACCAGGCTGGAGTGCAATGGCGATCGTGGCTTACTGCAGCCTCCTCCCAGGTCCAAGCAATTCTCCTGCCTCAGCCTCCCAAATAGCTGAGATTACAGGTGCATGCCACCACGCCTGGCTAATTTTTGTATTTTTAGTAGAGACGGGGTTTCACCATGTTGGTCAGATATTGAACTCCTGACCTCGTGATCTGCTTACCTCAGCCTCCCAAAGTGCTGGGATTACAGGAATGAGCCACAGTGCCCAGCCAATTCCATCTTTTAATCAAAACAAATTTGAAGAAGTGATTTTAATAGACCCTAATATTCCTTGGAAGTGATGAGTTACTAACATGTAGAAATGAACGAAGTTTGTTTTCTTGATGACTGATTCTATAAGGAAATGATTTGTAATTAATAAATGTTTGCTATAGTGAACTTAATTTTATCTAGATGATGTCTCAGTATTGCTTTCTCATAATTAATTTTACACAAAACAATTAGTCCTTTCCATTCCTCGTCTCAGTTCTGTAGCCTCCAGACACTTCATTTATTCCATGACTTAGCATTTTTTGTTTCTTTAGCTATTCTGTAAAAGCATTTCTATTCTTGACCATGCATATCTCCATTCTTTGCCAAGCATGTTTTCAGTGTGTCATATTCTAGCTGAATGTTGTCCCTTGGTTAATGCTTTCTACATTCTGCAGGTCTGCGTTGTTTTACAAATCAAATTTTACTGTTTCAATTCTTTTTTTATTTCTTATATTCATCAAATTATTCTGAAGCAAAATTTAACCTATTTCTTTATAACTCATAATTTTTTGTATTTGTATATGAACAGACAAATAATTTATTTTTCTAAATATTCATAAATTCCCTGTGGGAGTTTTATGGGCTGAGATTTTTCTGCATTATTTTTTTCTTTATTTTACAAAATAGATGATTTTATGGAGATTCATAAATTTAATTTTGATTTTGCTGTTTGTTTGCAGTTATATTGTTATTAGAAATTAGGTATATTAATATGCTATGCATCAGGTTCAGTGCTAAGTAATCTAAATGGATTATTTTATTACATTAAAAGAACTCTAAAAAAATTTATGTCATTACACTCACTTTTCAATTGATGAAACTGAGGAACAGATATTCTAAGCAAATTTCCCAGGCTGGTTTTGTAGCTAACAAATGAAAGACTTTAAATTAAGATCCTGCAACCACACATCTTGTATTCTGTAAATATTGATTCGTGCAGTTTATCTTATTGTTTATTAATAACTGACAGCAGGCCCATTTTGTTCAAGGACTAATGATGCTTTTTGTCAGTACACTTAAAAGAGATTTCTTTATTTTGGAAAGCAGATGTGCCAAAGGCTGATAATGTTGAATCTGAAGCCTTCAAGGCCAATGTCTCATATCTGTGGTCTGGGGAAAAGTATGAAGTTGTAATAAACTAAACACCCCTTTGGAGTTTGAATAGTGGATTCAAATATATGTATCACAGCTATGTGTAACCTCTGCCTGTTTTGTCCTCCAGTCCTACCATCGTTGGATATCCAAACCTAAGTGGCATGGGAGAAGGGTACAAAGGGAAAAATTATAATCATCCCAATGTCTTTATTTTCCTGACCATCACACAGCCACCTAATAGATGCTTCCAGAGAATGTGGTAAGAGATGAGAACTTTGTCAGTTTTGTCCCTAGAGTGCAGTCAATGTCCTTCTTCCAATCCAGAGATTCACATGTACTACAGGTAGTATGGCTGTTTCTCAATCCTGCTTCAAGTGTGCATTTGTAGAATTATAACAGATATCTTTATTTGAAAAAAGGACTTCCACAGTTTATCTGTTTATCACTTAACTTGATTGACACTTTCACGGCTATTTTAATGAGAAATAGAGAGAGGCAATCACTAACAGAAAAGCTTGGTTAACAGCTTTTGGAAGTTCTGGCTTGTGTTCATTGATGCAAATATCATATTTGGACATCAAAGAAATCTTTGAAGCCAGCTTTTTCTCACCCAGATATTAATTCAAAAAATTTTTATTTTTCCTTCATGTTTTTAGACCCTTTGTTTTCAGATTTATATATTCAATTACTCTACACAAACACATACATATCTAAAACATTAAGAGATATACAAGATATATTATTCTGATATTTTGAATGAGAAAGGGTTGTATACACACACTTTCTAAAATAATTTAATAGAAAAATTACATCAACTTTAGCAACATAATTCGATGAAAAGTAGCATGTTTATTTTATAATTATCTTAAAATTTTTAAAGAAATGACTTAATTTAACTTGAAATTTATTCACAGATATAATCAGCTGTCTTGACAATGTTTGGAATTCAAAACCCTATGCCCGTTAAGTAGTTATTCTTCCTATTCTCAAAATTGTATTATGTAGGCCGGGCATGGTGGCTCATGCCTGTAATTCCAGCACTTTGGGAGGCCGAGGCAGGCAGATCACGAGGTCAGGAGATCGAGACCATCCTGGCTAACACAGTGAAACCCCGTCTCTACTAAAAATACAAAAAATTAGCTGGGCGTGGTGGCAGATGCCTGTACTCCCAGCTACTCCGAAGGCTGAGGCAGGAGAATGGCGTGAATCCGGGAGGCGGAGCTTGCAGTAAGCCGAGATCACGTCACTACCTTCCAACCTAGGTGACAGAGCAAGACTCCGTGTCAAAAAAAAAAAAAAAAAAAGTGTATTACGTATTTCTAATTATACATACACACGAGTATATGTGTGTGTATGTATGTATATGTGTGTGTGTGTATATGTGTGTGTATATATGTGTGTGTGTGTGTATATATCTGTGTGTGTGTATATATATAAAGCAACCTTGTTTTCAGATTGTTCTTATGGTTGTTTTCCTAGAGCTGTTTAGCATTCCCTTCTACTATGCCTCAGTTCATTTTGTTACTCTACTTTTAAATGTCTCCAGAGATTCCTCATTTAAAAAAAAAAAAAATCTCTGCCCTGCTTTTTACAGAAAGCCTCTTGGGATTTCTAATTGTTGCTATCCCAACCATCAGTCCAAGTTTCTTCCCCCAACATCTCCTTTTTTCCTTTGCCTGGGACCCACATGCTTGGCTCCTTTCCGTTGCCTCACCACCACCCATTTTCTACTCCTCGGTGTTTCCCTTCATCCCAGGCTCCTAGCTCTTGCCTCTGCTGTTCCAAGCCAGCAGCATCCTCTGTTTTCATGCCCCTATTGATGTTTTTTTTTCATAAAATGCTTTCCTGTTTTATTTTGTCTATTTTACTTTTATAGATTCAATTAAAATCTATCTTTTGCATAAAACCTTGCCAAAGAACACAAATGCTGATTTTCCTCCAGATTCCTAAACTCCTTATAGTCAATACAAAATTGTAAAGTACTTACCTATTTATCCTTCGATACTATTTATGCTGAAATTTCAAAATTTCAGTTGTTCAAACTACAGTTTTTCTCCCACAACCGTTTTTCACAATGGTAGATGAGTTGTATTATGAGAACTCTTACTAGAAAGATTTATGAGAAAAAATATTTGACCACACTACTGGACTCCATCTTGGTTTGATTCACTGTGCCAATTTGATTTAGCAACCCTAAAGTGTACAGAAAGAGAAATAACTCCTTAAATTAGTTCATAGATCAGCAATCAGTCAACATAGTACTCCCAGGCAACCAACCAATCTTCAGTTATCAAAGACAGACTTGACTAACAGAACAATCACTTTTTCTGATAAAATATGTTGCACTTTCCCTTAATAAGACACCCCTTTGCTTCTGTTTGAAGTTAATGGTCTTCACAGAGAGTGCTCTTCCTTACTATGTATATGAGTTAATAAAATATACTTTTTAAAAAGTAAAAGTACCATTCTAATACAGATATAAAATTAATGCATGTCAAAGATTGTATACATACTTATTGAGGGAACTGGTTTTCGTTCAAATAAAAATTTGACATATACAATATATGTTTGCACACCTTGGAGATATTGCAGGTTGCATTCCAGACCACCACAATAAAGTGAATAAAGCAATAAGGTGATTACTTCATTCACTAAAACCATTTTTTTTTTTTTAGTTTTCCAAGGCATATAAAAGTTATGTTTACAATATACTCATCTATTAAGTGTGCAGTAGCATTATGTCTAAAAATATGTACATAACTAAACTAAAAAGTATTTTCTTGCTTAAAAAAAAAAAAACAACAGCAACAACTAATGATCATCTGAGCCTTCAGAGAGTTTTAATCTTTTTACTGGAGAAAGATCTTTCCTCGATGACTACGAACTGATTAGGGCGGTGGTTGCTGAAGGTTGGGGTGGCTGTGGCAATTTTTTTAAAATTTGACAACAATGAAGTTTTGCTCCATCAAT
Source organism: Chlorocebus sabaeus (assembly GCF_047675955.1). Lineage (NCBI taxonomy): Eukaryota > Metazoa > Chordata > Mammalia > Primates > Cercopithecidae > Chlorocebus > Chlorocebus sabaeus. The sequence continues at coordinate 23,268,352 of NC_132927.1, forward strand.
TGACTCTTCCTTTCATGAAAAATTTCTTTGTAGGATGCGATGTTCTTCAATAACATTTCACCCACAGTAGAACTTCTTTCAAAATTGGAGTCAGTCCTCTCAAATTCTGCCACTGCTTTATCAACAAAATTGATTAAATATTCTAAATGTATTGTTATCATTCCAACAACATTGACAACAACTTCACCAGGTTGTGAATGTTATTGAATGACAACAACAGATTTGGAATATTTAATAAATATATTGTGTCTCAAGAAACCACTTTCATTCTTTATCCATTAAAAAAACCTCCTCATCAGTTAAAATTTTATTGTCAGATTGTAGCAATTTAGTCACATCTTTGGGCTCCTCTTCTAATTCTATTCCCTTGCTCTTTCTGTTACATCTGTGGTTTTTTCCTCCACTGAAGTCTTAAATCCCTAAAATATCACCCGTGAGGTTTGGAATCAATTTCTTCCAAACTCTTGTTAATGTTGATATTTTGACCTTGTCCCATGAATCACAAATGTTCTTAATGGCATCTAGAATAATAAATCCTTTCCAGAAAGTTTTTAATGTACTTTGCCCAGATTTATTAAAGGTATCACTATTTATTGCAGCAATAGCTGTATGAAATGTATTTCATAGATAATAAGACTTGAAAGTCAAAATTATTCCTTGATCCATGGGCTAAAGAATGGATATTTTGTTAGCAGGCATGAAAACAACATTAATCTCTTTGTACATCTCCATTAGAGTTCTTGGGTAACCAGGTGCATTGTCAATGAGCAGTAGTATTTTCAAAGAAATCTTTTTTCTGAGCAATGGGTCTCAATAGTAGGCATAAAATACTCAGTAAACCATATTATAAACAAATACACTGTCGTTCAGACTTTGTTGTTTAATTTATAGACCACAGGAAGAGTAGATTTAGCACAATTCTTAAGGGATCTATGCTTTTCAGAATGGTAAACAAGCATTCATTTCAACTTAAAGTCACCAGCTGCATTAGCTCCTAAAAAGAGAGTCAGCCTGCTCTTTGAAGTTGTGAAGCCAGGCATTGATTTCTCTTCTGCTTTGAAAGTCCAAGGTGGCATATTTTTTTTCAATAGAAGGCTGTTTCATCTACATTGAACATCTATTGTTTCGTGTAGACACCTTCATTAATGACCTCGACTAGATCTTCTGGGTCACTTGCTTTTACATCAGCACTTGCTGCTTTGCCTTGAACTTTTTATGTTATGGTGATGGCTTCTTTCCTTAAACCTCATGAACCAACATGTGTTAACCCAATGTTTTTCTCCTGAAAGTCCCCACCTATCTCAGCTTTCATAAAATTCAAGAGAGTTAGGTCCTTCTTCTATATTAGGCTTACAAGAATGTTGTTGCTGATTTGGTCTTTTATCCAAACCACTAAACTTTCTCCATATTAGCAATAAGGGTGTTTTGCTTTCTTATCATTTGTGTGTTCACTGGAGTAGTACTTTTAATTTCCTTCAAGGACTTTAACTTTGCATTAAAAATTTGACTGGTGCAAGAGGCCCGGCTTTTGGTCACTCAGCTCTCGACATGCCTTTCTCACTAAGCTTAATCATTTCTAGCTTTAGATTTAACATGAGAGATATAAGACTCTTTCTTTCATTTGGATGCTTAGAAGTCACTGTAGGACTATTAATTGGTCTATTTCAATATTGCTGTGTCTCAGAGAATAGGCAGGCCAGGAGAGAGAGACAGAGAGAGAGAGACAGGGAGACAGAGAGAGGAACTGCTGGTTGGTGGAGCAGTCAGAACACTTACATAACACTTGTCAATTAAGTTTGCCATCTTATGAGTGCAGCCCATGGTGCTCCAAAACAATTACAATAATAACATCAAAAATCACTGATCACAGATCATCATAACAAATATAAAAATAATGAAAATGTTTGAAATATTTTGAGAATTACCAAAATGTAATAGAGATATGAAGTGAGCATATGCTATTGGAAAAATGGTGCCACTAGACTTGCTCAACACAAGTTGCCCAAAATCTTCAATTTGTAAAAAATACATCAGTGAAGCACAGTAAAATTAGGTATGCCTGTATTATATGTACATATTATCTACTGGACATTATATACTTGCATTAATGTGCACAAGAAGTATTTGCATTCCCATCAGTTTTCTACAACAAACTAAGTTGTTTTATCACTCAGGAATGTAAAATAGCCTTGTCAAAACAACAAAAGATACACATTCTTTTTTTTAACTTTGATTTTAGACTGGGGAGTACATGTGAAGGTTTGTCACATAGGTAAATACAGGTCACAGGGGTTAATTGTACATCTTATTTCATCACCCAGGTATTAAACCCAGTACCAAATATTTATCTTTTCTGCTCCTGTCCCTCCTCCCACCTTCCACCCAGGGTCAGAACCCAGTGTGTCGTTTCCTTCTTTGTGTTCATAAGTTCTTATCGTTTAGGTCCCACTTGTAAGTGAGTACATGAGTGAATACATGAGGTTTTCTGTTCCTGCATTAGTTTGCTAAGGATAAGAGCCTCCAGCTCCATCCATGTTTCTGCAAAAGACATGATCTCATTCTTTTTATAGCTGCATAGTATTCCATGGTATGTATGTATCACATTTTCTTTATGCAATCTCTCATTGATGGGTATTTAGGTTGATTCCACGTCTTTGCTATTGTGAATAGTGCTTCAGTGAACATTTGCATTCATGTGTCTTTATGGTAGAATGATTTATATTCCTCTGAGTATATACCCAGTAATAGGATTGCTGGGTTGAAGGGTAATTCTGCTTTTAGCTCTTTGAAGAATCTCCATACTGCCTTTCACAATGGTTGAACTAATTTACACTCCTACTAACTGTGTATATGGGTTCCTTTTTCTCCACAGCGTCTCCAGCATCTGCTATTTTTTGACTTTTTACTAATAGCCATTCTGACTAGTGTGAGATGATACCTCATTGTGATTTTGAGTTATATTTTTCTAATGATGAGTGACATTGAGCTTTTTTGTTCATATTATTGTTGGTCACACATATGTTGTCTTTTGAGAAGTGTCTGTTTATGTCCTTTGCCCACTTTTTAATGGGGTTTTTCTTCTTGTAAATTTGTGTATGTTCCTTATTGATGCTGGATATTAGACCTCTGTCAGATGCATAGTTTGCAAAAATTTCCTCCCATTATCTAGGTTGTCTGTTTCCTCTGTTGATAGTTTATTTTGCTATGCAGAAATTCTTAAGTGTAATTAGATTCCACTTGTCAATTTTTGCTTTTGTCGCAATTGCCTTTGGTGTCTTCATCACGGAGCCTTTGCCTGTTCCTATATCCAAAATTGTATTCCTTAGGTTGTCTTTCAGGATTTTTATAGTTTTGGGTTTTATATTTAAGTCTTTAATCCATTTTGAGTTAGTTTTTATGTATGGTGTAAGGAAAGGATCCAGCTTCAATCTTTGGCATATGTCTGGCCAGTTATCCCAGCATTATTTATTGAATAGAGAGTCTTTTCCTCATTGCTTGCTGTTGTCACCTTTGTTGAAGATCAGATAGTCTCAGATGTGCGACCTTATTTCTGGGCTCTCTATTCTGTTCTATTGGTCTATGTGCCTGTTTTTGTACAAGTACCATGCTGTTTTGGTTACTTTATCACTGTAGTATAGTTTGAAGTTAGGTAACGTTATGCTTCCAGCTTTGTTCTTTTTGCTTAGGATTGCCTTGGCTATTTGGGCTCATTTATTTTTTTATTTTTATTTTTATTTTTTTATTTTTTGTCCCATATGAATTTTAAAATAGTTTTTTCTAGTTCTGTGAATAATATCATTAATAGTTTGATAGGCATATCATTGAGTCTGTAAATTGCCTTGGGCAGTATAGCCATTTTAATGATATTGATTCTTCCTATCCATGAGCATGGGATGTTTTTCTATTTGTTTGTGTCTTCTCTGATTTCTTTGAGCAGTGTTTGGTAATTCTCATTGTAGAGATCTTTCGCTTCTCTGGTTAGCTGTATTCCCTGGTATTTTATTCTTTTTGTAGCAATTGTGAATAGGATTGCCTTTCTGATTTGGCTCTTTGTTTTGCTGTTGTGGTGTATAGAAATGCTAGTAATTTTTGTACATTGATTTTGTGTCTTGCAATTTTGCTGAAGTTGTTTATCAGCTGAAGGAGCTTTTGGGCCGAGATTATGGTGTTTTCTCTTTATAGAATTATGTCATCTGCAAACAGAGATAGTTTGAGTTCCTCTCTTCCTATTTGGATGCTGTTTATTTCTTTCTCTTGCCTGATTGCTCTGGCTAGGATTTCAATACTATGTTAAATAGAAGTCGTGAGAGAGGACATCCTTGTATTGTGACCATTTTCAAGGGGAATGCTTCCAGGTTTTTCTCATTCAATATTATGGTTGTGGGTTTGTCATAGAAGGCTCTTATTATTTTGAGGTATAGTCCTTGAATACCTAATTTATTGAGAGTTTTTAACATGAAGGGGTGTTGAAATTTATCAAATTTATTAAAATTCACATTATTATTGAATCAGATTATTCCCAGAAGTATCTACAATACAAGAACTAACAATCCATTGCAAGGATACTCAGTCATTGCTTTTGTTTATTTCTGTTAGAAGTAATTTATTTATTAATTGTGTTAGAAGTAATAGGCATTAGAGTTGCAATGATTTAAACAAAGGAGAAAGGGAAGGAGACAAACTCCTGGCTCAGAAGCAGCTCACAGTAAGACACAGTAAAATCATGTAAAATAAATTACAAAACAGTATGACAAATATGAGATAAAGGTATGAATAAGTATTAAGAGTACTATTCAAAAGTGTCAAAAAACTTCAGAAGTATTTAGATTAATAAAACATTTTTTAAAAATAAATTGATTTATGTTAACAAAGTATGAGTCTATTTAAAATTAAGGAAAGCAGACAAATGAAAATTTATAAACACTGTAAGGAGCAAAAACAAAAATAAAAGTCCATGCTTTAATACACAGCAATTAACTTAAGATTAATCCACTGGAATTCCCACAGACTTGAGGTGGCCCTCCTCAATTTTCCTTCTTGAGTGTATATCTTAAGGAATGTGTCATTTGAGGTCTCTAACCTCTGCCCTTGTTACTTTCCTTCTAATACTAACTTTTACTGCAACATTTTTTCAAGTCTCTTAAAATATTGGCACTTTTTTCTTCCCCTTTGTTTTGTTCATCATTCTCTTGCTTTATTATTGCCATCACAAATTTATTGTTCTTTAATCTGTATTTGCTAATCTTTGGGAGAATAAATAAAGTTTATGATTCTTTTAGAAATGTGCTGTAATATGTCTAACATTCCTACATAACTTTTTTTCTTGTTTTCAATTTCAAGAAGAACAACCTTAAAGATGCTATCTTTTCAGGGTCCCACACTTTCTTTAGTTTGGTTTCTTTCAACTCAGAGACAAAACAACAACAACAACAATAAAAACCCTAAGACAAAACAAAACAACTCTAAGTTGTGTTTCCTTTAGCGTTGTGTATATTTTATCTACACGTCTAATATTATCTTTTGGTTATGTAACAATATTAATTTTCATTGTCATGATGATTAATTGTTACTTGTCTTTTTTTTCAGTTTCCTACCCAATCCCTATTTTCAGTAGATTCATTATTAAAACATAAGATTAAAATTAGAAGAGGCTCATAAGAAAGAATGAGTTTTGTTTGTAAATGCAAAGACTTGACCTCAGATGTCTTTGATGAAAAACAAAATTATAGAAATAGTATATTGTTGTACATAAGAAAACTAAGGGAAAGATAATGGTTATGAGAACTTCAGATTAAAATGCATTCAGGTCTCACTCTCTAATTCTTATTTCTATAATTGTCTGTATTCTCTTTAACTGTATTTCTTGAAAAATGAGAAGCATTTACTTTTGTATCAATAGGACTACATGCTCGCAACTCTGATCTGTGATAAAATACTCCTTTTTAAATGTGTAATATTTAACAGAAACCATGGAAGTCTTCTTATGTCTCTTGCTTTAGGTATATGTTTGTATTTTGGACTACTTTATCTCCTGAGATGATCATGAATTTAGCCCTTTATTCTATTACTGTGGTGAATAAGATTGATTATTAAATAATAACCCAGGATACATTTTTGGAATAAACCACACTAGGTAAGTTTTATAGTTACCTATTACTGCCTAACAAACCATCCTAAACTCAGGGTTGCTATAATAACAAATTATTTTTATTTTTAGTTTGTATGACTTAGGGGGTTAACTAGGCTCACATGGGTGGGTTTTGCTCACAATCTGTTATAAGTTTGCAGGCAGATAATGGCCCAGGCTGGAATCATTGCAAAGTCTTCCTCATCCTTATGTAAGGCAAATGAAGCTGGAAATCTCTCCATGTGATCTAGGCTTTTCCACAGCAGTGACTGGGTTCTCAGGACAATACCACTGAGAGAAAGGAGGAGAAACGTTGTGTTGCTCTTTAAAGTCTAGCCTAGTAAGTCTTTTTAAGTAAACAAAAATTAAGATAATTCATCAGAAATAGGTCTACACTTTAAGAATGTTAAAGGAGTTTCTTCAGGTGATGGATTTTGCATAAACCTGGGATTATGGAGGTTCTATGCCTCTCTCCTACTGGCTAATATTTGCTTCATAGGAGAGAATACTCCAGAAAACTCTGAGATTTCTAGGCCAAACCCCAAAGCAGTAAATCACTCACTGCATAATTTTACCTCCAACAGGAATTTCCCTCTCCTGTTCCATGCTCAGTTCCCAAACTTTCTCAAGAGCATCTAGTGATGACCCATGGAAAAGATCTGGAGGGTGTGTGTGTGAAACAATCTTGCTACAGAACATTCACAGTTCTGTAAATTGTCTTGCTACCTTATTTTTGCTCTTTTATTTTTTCCTTTTTTTTTTTTTTCCTTTGAGACACAGTCTTGCTCTGTTGCCCAGGCTGAAGTGCGGTGGCAAGATCGTGGCTCATTGTAACCTTGACCTCCCAGACTCGGGTGATCCTCCTCAGCTTCCAAAGTAGCTGATGCTACAGGCATGTACCACAATGCCTGGCTAATTTTTTGCATTTTTTGTAGAGACAGGGTTTTGTCCTGCTGCCCATGCTGGTCTTGAACTTCTTGGCTCAAGCAATCCTCCCCGCTCAACCTCCCAAAGTGCTGGGATTACAGGATTGAGTTGCCACACCTAGCCTTGCTCTTTAAGAATGTGTTAAAATTGTTGTTTTTTCTTACATGATTTTATTCTCCTCATTTTTTTCTTTCAGTACTTTGCCAAAGGTAAAACAGTTTCCGTGTTCCATGTTTTCCAAGAGAAATTTGTCACCCTTTGGAATTCAAAATACTTAGTTATATGACTTCATATCTCTGATTACCTTAAAACAAACAACACAGTTTTTTATGTTGTTTAGCTATTTTCTTACTGCTACTGGAATAATGACATTCACTTGGGTCTTTCCATGTCCTAAACAGAGTGAAACTATTATCTTTAACACTGATGGATCTTTTTGCTGGATGTAGAATTTTCCTTTGACAGATTATTTTTCCCTTTGAACATTCTAAGAATAGCTTTTCATATTTGCCTTAATTGCATCATTGTGATTAGCAAGATTTAAAAAGTTTTATCTCTTTTAAATATACCATATATCTTTTTGGCTGACTTTAAAATTTGCCTTTTTATTTCAATTTTCAACTTTTGATTATTATGTACCTAGTTATAATGTTGGGGGGTTTATCATACTTTAAATTTACTGAGCTCCTTGGACATATGAGTTGATATTCTTGATAAAAATTGATATTGGGACTTTATTTCTTCAAATATTCTTCTACCCCAATTTTTATTTTCTTTAGTTTTCTTCTTCTCTTCCATTAAAAATCTATTGGATTCTTTGATATAATCTATTTTTTAAAGAATTGGTCTTACATGTGTATATATGTGAAAAAATATGGAAAAGAAGAAAGTAATTATGAAATCTAAATATGTTTGGAACAATTTAGAATAACTGTCTTCACATAGCCTCTTTCTCTCTGTGCTTCAATTAAGATAATTTTCATATATTTATCATTTCTTCTGCAGTGCCTAATCTGCTGTTAGGCGTATTCACTAATTCTTTATTTTATAGATAATAATTTTATTCTATAATTTCTAGTACAATTTCTAGTCAGTTCTTTTTTATATTATTTCATTTCTTTGCTGAGATTCCTATCTCGTAACTCATCATATTCATCTTTTTTCCATTAAATCATCAACCTCATTTATAATTGGCTTCACATTCATTGCTGGCTACTTTAACATCTGTGTTAACTGTATTATATGCTATACATTGTCAATGCTATGTTTCTGACAGCCTAGAATTTATTTATTAATTTATTTATTTTAAAGGGTATTAAATTCTGTTCTACCAACATGTTTTTAAAATCGTAAATAAACTTGGTTGTCTCCATACTCTGTTTCAAGATTTTGAGGGTAGTTCAAGAATAGTCAATTTTCTCATGCTACAATAGCTTTATTTCTAAAATATGGTTAAGTTTTAATTTATAACAACTTCAGGCTGACTCCTCTTTCAAATAAACTTTCACTTTTCTTTCCCTAGTCTTGCTTTACTTTAAAAGAAAGTAAATCTATTTTCATGATTGACCAAGTCATGGTGTCATAGAATCGGAGGGTTTTGTTTATGCTGTTTTCCATTTATTCTATTTTGTACTAATGACAATTGCTGTGGAACGATATTGATGTGAAGAACACTTGTCTAGTGCTTACTTTTATGCAATACTCTTCCACATGAGCAACATAGAACTGATCAATTTGCAAACCATTATTACTTTTGGAATTGCTCCCAGGAGAGAAAAAATAACGATTTTCTTATTTTATCTTCTTAAGAGTCACTGTTTTCTTATCATTACCCTCATTTTTTGTGATAAAATTATTTTTTTACTTTCATAGTAACAAAACGAATGGCATCTCTTTATTAAAAGGTGTGAAGAAGTCAGCTAAATAACTAGTGCTGACAGCTGTAATTCATTTCCTCAGCAATCAATATGCTCCAAAATGAAATCATTTATAAAAACATCTCAGAAAGTAATTTATAGGAATCAGTTACTGCCATACGATGGAGAGGTATTATAAGCTGTTATCTAATAATAAAGAGAACAATCTATCAAATATAACTGACCCAGAAATGACAAATTAATAGAATTATTATCAAAGGGATAGAAAAAGATATTAGAACAGTGACTGTAACTGTATTCCATATGTTCAAGAAAATAGAGAAAGATTGAAGATGTTAAGTTGTATTAGCCTGTTTTCATCCTGCTGATAAAGACATATTCAAGACTGGGCAATCTACAAAAGAAAGAAGTTTAATTGGATTTACAGTTCCACATTCCAGGGGAAGCCTCACAATGATGACAGGAGGCAAGGAGGAGCAAGTCACCTCTTAAGTGGATGGTAACAGACAAAGAGAGAGATTGGGCAGGGAAACTCCACCTTGTGATACCATCAGAGCTCATGAGACTTATTTACTATCTCAAGAACAGCACGGGAAAGACGTGCACCCATACTTCAACTACCTCCCACCAGGTCCCTCTCACAACACGTGGGAATTCAAGATAAGATTTGGGTGGGGACACAGCCAAACCGTATCATAAACGGAGACATAGAAGAATCAAAAAGACATAAATCAACTTCTAGAGATGAACGTATATTTAAGATTAAACAATACATTTGATGGAACTAAAAGAAGGTTATATTTTACAGAAAAAAAAAATTAACGAATTTAAAGACATAGCAATAGAAAGCATCCAAAAGGAAATGTATAGAAAAAACGAATAGATTATCTAGAGCTGTTGAGCAACTTCAAGCAGACTAATAAGTGTATAATTAAAGTAAATGAAGTCTCCACAACAGGACTGTATGGTGGTTTTAAAATGTAACTAAGAGAGGAGACCACCCCTCATATTGTCCTATGCCCAATTTCTGCCTCCAAAGAAAAAAAAAGTAAAACCTAAAGGCAGAAATGAAATCCACAAGCAGACAGCCCGGCGCCACACCCTGGGCCTGGTAAAGATTGACCCCTGACCTAATCGGTTATGTTATCTATAGATCACAGATATTGTATAGAAAAGCACTGTGAAAATCCCTATCCTGTTTGGTCCCCTCTAATTACCAGTGCATGCAGCCCCCAGTCACATACCCACTGCTTGCTCAGTCGATCACGACCCTCTTACGCGCACCCCCTTAGAGTTGCAATCCCTTAAAAGGGACAGGAATTGCTCACTCAGGGAGCTCAGCTCTTGAGACAGGAGTCTTGCCGATGCCCCCAGCCGAATAAACCCCTTCCTTCTTTAACTCGGTGTCTGAGGAGTTTTGTCTGCGGCTTGTCCTGCTACATAACCACAGATTCATTAATATTCTTTTTTTTAATATAAGGAGCCTTATATTGATGCTCTTGAATGTGAAATGGACTTATGACTTGGTTCTAAAGAATAGAAGAAAGTGACAATGATGGAGTGGGACTTTGGAGAGTAGGTCAAAAGAGGTACCATAGCTTTCTTCTCAGTCACTCACATTTGAGAAGAAATTAGCTACCATGTTATGAAAATAGTCCTACCTGGTAAAAAAACTAACGCCTTTTGCCAACAAGAATTGAGGAACTGAGGCATCCTGCCAGCAGTCAGGTGAGTGAGCTACCTTTAAACACATTCTTTAGTCCAGACAAGCCACTAGATGACAGCAGCCCTGTCCAACAAGTAAATATAACTGCATGAGAGACTCTGATTCAGAACTATCCAGTAAGCTTCTTCTGAATTCCTACTCACAGAAACAATGATATAATATTCAGTTATTAAAGCTGCTAGTTTTTATTTAGGAATTTATATTATATTTAGGAATTTATAATATATTGGGAATTTATAATATATTTAGGAATTTATAATAAATTGATATTAATATAGTATAACATGAATAACATGTTATACAGCAATAGATTACTAATACACATTTTTATGCCTAAAAGTGAGGAACTGCCACAAAATAACCATATACTGTGAGAATGACTATTAAACTGAACAGTGGGAAGAAGCTGGGAACATTTGAGAGGGTTTATAAAAGCTGAAAAAACCTAGAATAAAGTGTTTGTAGAAGCACCATGAACTTTTGGGAGGCTGTAAGTGAGGGCTTAAAGGAAACTGAGAAAAATTTAAAATTGGAGGAGAGTGGATACTTGTTACGTAGTGGGAGTTGGAAATACTGTACCTTCTAGTAATGTTTAACATAAAAAAATACACCTAATGAACTGGATTATCTAGCTAAGGACATTCCACCCTCATTGTTGAACATGCTTTCTGGTGGCTTCTTACTGCTTACAGTAAAATATGAGAGGAAAGAGGTAAACAATGGAAATGCTCTAAAACAATAATGATTAGAGATTTAATAGCATTGAAAATTATCAGACTTTCCAAAAACAAAACATATGAAAATCAAGCAATGGCTTCCAAGAAATGGTCAAACACAGTTCACTGTAAGAAAATCATTGTCTATATATGAAACCAAAGTCATGAATGTAAAATGCATTGTTAGGATCTCAGAAATATCAGTGGTCTTGCCTCAGACAAAAGATCCATTGAGGAATTTAATTAATCATGTCATGGATCCTCTCAAACAAGTGATAGTTTTTTTAAGAAGCTTGAAGGCATTACCCTTGCTGTCATAGTAGAAGCCCTATGTAGAGAAGACTTATCTTGAAGAAATTTATGAGTATAACTTTTGAGAATGAAGTGAACTCCAGTATTATTCATGTGAGACCTACGAAATTTGAAGACAATTACATTCACTAAACACTGTGAATTTACAATTAAAAGACACAAAGGCAGTAAAAAGTGAAAATAAGTTTTTGGATTTCCAAAATTTGACTAGCAGGAAGTGGCCTAAGTAAATTATGCATCAGCAAATGTGGGTTACCTTTTACAGAAAAGAAGGATGATTTATAGGGAGAAACTAAGAGCCCACAAAGCATAGTAAAAAGCCCCAGAAGGCAAAGACAATTGTCAGGAAGCATTATTTCTTAGAAAGACTAGCATGAGTTATAATCAAGGACCTTTTAACACTTGTTTGGATGAATTTCAAAATTAGCTAGAATTAATGATTTTGTTATTTTCATTTTTTTCCCTTTGTGAACAGGAATGTCTATAATAGTTATTGTATATGTGTCCCACCACTGTATGTTGCGAGTAGGTGGGTATCACGTCTGTTTATACCTTAGGTCTTACTTCAGTAACTGTATCTAAGAAACTAAAGTGAGGGAGTGGCTTCTCCATATGGAACTGGTATAAATGGCAAGATAAGGAACTTTTTGTTAGTTATATAATGAGATAAGACTTTGGGAAACTTGGAAAGAAATGAATGAATTTTGCATATGATAGGATTATAAATAGTTTATCACCAGAAGCTAGCACTGTATATTGCAAAGATTTGTCTTTTCTTTATTAAATTCCCTTGGCATATTTGTCAAAAATCTGTTGACTTTATATGTGTGGGTGTATAGTAGGATATGCTATTCTGTCACATATATTTATGTATCCATACTTTTACCAATACTACACTGTCTTAACATTGTCTTGAAGTCAAGTAGTGTGTATTCTCATTTTTTTTCTTTTTCAAAACTGTCTTGACTAGTATAGTTATTTTTTATTTTTCATGTAAATTTTAGAATCAACTTGTAAATTTTTACAAAAGAAATCCCCCTAAAATTTTGATTGTAATGCATTAAATTTGTACAAAAATTTAGCTTCTTAACAATTTCTCGAGAATAGTGAGTCTTCCTATCTTTGAACTTATAAATCTCTCCATTAATTTCAATCTTTTGAATTTCTTTCATAAATATTTTGTAATTTTCAGCACAGAGATTTTTACATTTTTTGTGCTATGTATACCTGTTTCATGTTTTTCAGTACTATTATAAGTATTATTGTTTTTTCAATTTCAATTTCCAGCTGTTCATTGGTATTATGTAGAAATATAATTGATTGTCGTATATTTATCTTACATATATTTACTTCATTAAGCTCACAATATTTGTAGTAACTAATTTTTGTATCTTTGGATTTCTCTATGCAGACAATGATTTTCCTGTGCACAGAAACAGTTTATATCTTCCTTTCCAAATGTATGCCTTTTACTCCTTTTTCTTATCTTATTGTACAGTCCAGATCCTCCAGGATAATGTCAAATAGGAGTGGAGAGATTGAATATTCTTTCCTTGTTTACTATTTTCGAGAGAAAGACTTTCACTATTGTGTATAATGTGAGCTGTAAGCTTTGTTTTTAATAGAAAGCCTTTATCAGGTTGAGGAATTTATAATAAGTTGATATTGATGTTTTTTGCATTTATTGAAATTCTTATTATTTTTTCCTTTTTAAAAATTATATTGTTCTTCACATGTTGAATCAACTCTACATTTCCTGTATAAACCCACTTGTCAGGGTGTGTTACACCTTTATACATTGCTAGATTGGACTTCCTGACATGTTGTTTGTAATCTTTCTGTCTGTGTCCAAACCGTGTAGTTATATTTTCTTATATTTTTTATCACTGTTGAATAAACTATTTTTGACCTTCATGTCTCTCTTCTAATGTTAGACTTATATTTAAGATTTAACAGGGCAACATCTTTGCTGAAATAAAAAAACTCCTTTAATTGGCAATGTGTCACTTACATCATACAAAGTTGTTTAAAAGGAATAACCCATAAGTTTTATAAATTCCAATTTTCATCATTTAATTTAATGCTGAAGATATGATTCTCTGTTGCTAGGGAATTCATGGAATTCAATGTTATATTTTAGGAATACTATGTAAAGAAAATGCTAAATATAAAGCATTTTAACTATGTGAGTAGGCTTTTTAAATTATTGTTCCTAGTTTACCTAAACACCAGCTCAGAGTGCTGTGATTATCAAATGCACTGTAGTTTGGTATGTTATTCAGCACCCATTATCTCCTTCCTTGTTACTAACTTAGGGATTTTTTCCATGTATATGTTGCCAGGGGGCTTAGGTGTGTCTCCAGGTGCTGGTGAAATCACTAGCCCCAGCTGGTGTTTCAGGTTCTTGAAACTGCCACAAGAAAGCATTCAGAGACAAGTTAGAATGAAGCAAAAGGCAAGAAGCATTTATTGCAAAGTGAAAGTACACACTCAAGACGGGGAGTGCAGGTGTATTTGGGAGAGTAAGTCGCGCACAATGGAGTTTGGGTTTCTAATTTTATGGACTCTTCTAATTAGGGAGTGGAATAATTTTGAGGTTTTCAAGGGAAAAGGTGGAGATTTCTTACAGTTGAGATGCCACTAGTTTTTATACTCAATATGGGCATGCTCAGATATGTCATGATGCTGGTGGATGTGTGATTTAGTATGGTAATCAGCACATAATTAAGTCTGTGATATGGTGTGGGTCAAACTCAACACTATGTTGGACCCAGTCAGTTTCAACTAGCTTAGTCTCCACCGTGTTTTGTTAGGATCTTATCAGCCCAGGCTCATCATCCTCCTTGTAGCTAACGTTAACAACTCCTTTCTTGCTGTTATGTGAAATTACTGCTGATACGTTTCCCACTTCTCCGGTGACCCAGCATTCCTATTTTATAGGTGTTTCTTTAATTAGGGAGTGGAATAGTCATTAGATACTCTAGAAAAGGAGAGGATTTCTGGGATCCTCAGTTACTGACCCCTTTTCCCCTTCTTTAGGTTTGCCTGAGTCATGGACATGTCACTCTGATTGGGATTTTGGTCATTTTCTCTCCCTTTTGTTGGGTTTTCTCTTATCCTGTGGTTTCTTTGCCTAGTTCTGTTTCAGCTGTTGCTAGGGTTTTTCCATTGTCCTGTTACCATATAGCACTATTCCTACATCATATCCATCTCTCCTCCACCAGTTTACCCACTTCAGAAGGAACTGATCCCACCATAACCTATAGGGCTGGACGTTTTTACTTATGACATTAGATTTCATTCCTTTAACTTCAGTGGCTATTTCTGAGGTAGGTATATGATATATACCTAATAATTAGGATGAATTTCAGATATCTTATATCTTATTTAATATTCTGTAAGAATAACTCCCTCTTCTCTTTTGGATGATGGTATATGTGACATGAAGCCTTGAAGTGCTGTAGTCATTTGGTTATTATGAAAGAAAGGAGTCTTATACAAAAGTGAATCATATAGTGAAGAAAAGTGAAGGGGTGGCCTGCCCCTCCACACCTGTGGGTGTTTCTCGTAAGGTGGAAGGAGAGACTCGAGAAAAGAAATGAGACACAAAGACAAAGTATAGAGAAAGAGAAAGTGGGCCCAGGGGACCGGCGCTCAGCTACAGAGGACCCACACCGGCACCGGTCTCTGAGTTCCCTTAGTATTTATTGATAATTATCTTTACCATCTTAAAGACAAGGGAGTGGTAGGACAATAGGATCAAAGAAAAGGAGGAAATCGGCAGTAAGACATATGAACAAAAACCTCTGTGACATGAATAAGTTTAAAGGAAAATGCTGTGCCTTGAGATGCATATGCAAACATCTCCATAAACCTTTTAGCAGCATTGTTTCAGTCTATCACATGGGGAGAAACGTTGGACAATACCTAGCTTTCTTAGGCAGAGGTCCCTGCGACCTTTGGCCGTGTATGTGTCCCTGGGTAGTTGAAATTAAGAGAATGGTGATGACTTTTAACCAGCAAGCAGCCTTCAGGAACTTGTTTAACAAAGACACATCCTGCACAGCCCAAAATCCATTAAACCTTGAGTCACCGCAGCACATGTCTCTTGCAAGGACAAGGTTGGGGGTAGGGTCACAGATTAACAGCATCTCAAATACAGAATCAAAATGGAGTCTCTTATGTCTACTTCTTTCTATATAGACACAGTAACAGGCTGATCTTTCTTTCTTTTTCCCACAAAAAGAAATGGGATTCTTTAGTGAGCATTTAGGCACTAAATTAGATAATTCCAGAAGCTCACTCTATATCTGCACTTTCAACAATGTAAGCCAACTTTATTTAGGTTTCCTGTTATTTTTAAGTATTTGACTCCTGAAAGACGAATAATGTTTATGAAATTATTTTATTAATTTGGCTATGACATTTTCCTCAATAAAGCCATTTTATAATTTCCAATTGTTTAGAGGGGTAAAGGTACAGTTTATAACATAATCAGCCAGTCACTGCCTAAAGTAGACTAGGGAGGCCACCCTCCCCTCCCCTTCACTCTCTAAACTTCACTCTTTCAAATACACCATATCCTGTCCTGCTTGAGGATTTTGTATATGCTATTTTTTCCACCTGGAATGCCTACCCTTGCCTAGTCATTGAGCATATCTCACGCTGAACAATATTTCTTCCAAGGCACCTCTACTTATGACCACCCAACCAGATTACATATTCCTATTATTCCTTTTTTTTTCTTTTTTTGGCTCAGTTGAGAAATTTCTGCCTCCCCACAGGATTTCAAGGCATCTTCTTTGCAGCTGTTTTATACACAGTGCTTGTATTTAGGATATAACATAATAAATCTTCAATAAATAGTAATAAAATTATATTTTACATAATTACATATGATTGAAAATTATGTATTAACAAAATTATTAATATTAGCTTAATGGTATTATAATATATTTTTACTCACAACATCACTAACGTCAAACATGTGGGTTTTGTCCATACCAACAACCACTTCTTCAATTCTCTGAACCATCAACTGGATGCGACACAACTCAATTCAATTGTGACATCAACTACCCCGAGTAATTGTCAGATTCCACCAGTTTAAGGGATCCATACCACAAGATTGTCCTCATTACAGATACAAATTACAAGAATCGTGAGCTTAGGGTACCCACACTCTATCTGAGCTGGCTACAATGATGAGGATTCCTTCAACCTCCTCCTTCAGGTTCGATTATTTCTAGAATGGCTCATAGAACTCAGGAAGACACTTTACTTAACAGTCATTGGTTTATTATAAAGAATACAATAAAACACAGCCAGATTAAGAGGTACATTGGGCTAGGTCTGGAAGGATCCTGAACACAGGAGTTTGGGTGTGTCACCCTCCCGGCATGCGGATGTGTTTGTCAGCTCCGAAGTTCTGTAAATACCCTTGTTTAGGGTGTTTTTTGATGTTGTTGGTGTTTTTTTTTTTTTTGGACGTTTTGTTATAGAAAAGGGGCCCTGATCCAGATCCCAAGAGAGGGTTCTTGGATCTTGCACAAGAAACAATTCAGGGCGAGTCCGTATAGTGAAAGCAAGTTTATCCAGAAAGTGAAGGAATACAAGAATGGCTACTCCATAGACAGAGCAGCCCTGAGGGCTGCTGGTTGCCTCCCCGCACCCCCTGCTTTTTTTTTTTTTTTTTTTTTTTTTGAGAGGGAGTCTCGCTCTGTCACCCAGGCTGGAGTGCAGTGGCCAGATCTTGGCTCACTGCAAGCTCCGCCTCCCGGGTTTACGCCATTCTCCTGCCTCAGTCTCCCGAGTAGCTGGGACTACAGGCGCCCACCACCAAGCCCGGCTAGTTTTTTGTATTTTTAATAGAGACGGGGTTTCACCATGTTAGCCAGGAGAGTCGCTATCTCCCGACCTCGTGATCCGCCTGCCTTGGCCTCCCAAAGTGCTGGGATTACAGGCGTGAGCCACCGCGCCTGGCTGGTTGCCCATTTTTACGGTTATTTCTTGATGATATGCTGAACAAGGGGTGGATTATTCATGCCTCCTCTGTTTAGACCATATAGGGTAACTTCCTGATGTTGCCATGGCATTTGTAAACTGTCATGGCACTGATAGGAGTATAGCAATGAGGACGACCAGCCATCACTCTCGTGGCCATCTTGCTTTTGGTGGGTTTTAGCCAGCTTCTTCCCTGCAACCTGTTTTATCAGCAAGGTCTTTATGACCTGCATCTGGTGCTGACCTTCTATCTCATCCTGTGCCTTAACCATCTGAGAATGCAGTACAACAGGTTTCAGCCTCATTTTACCCAGCTCCTATTCAAGACGCAGTTGTTCTGATTCTCAAGACACTGACACTTTCACTATATAAGCATGATTGATTACATCAATGGCCATTAGCTATTAACTCAACCTTCAGCCCCTGTCCTCTCTTTGGTAGTTGTAGGATGTGGCTAAAATTTTTAAGCTTCAAATCAAGACTTGGTATCCAGAAGCACCTCAGTCAAAAAGTCATATTATTAACATATGAAAGTCACTCATCACTCAGGCGATTCCAAGGGTTTAAGAAGCTGGGTGCCAGTAGACAGGAACTAAGCCCAAATATGTATACATATATTTATTTTGCCACAGACATGGAATTTTAAAATGTAGTTAGAATGGTTTACAAAAAATGATAATTACTAGGAAAGAAGTTATTTTTATATCATATGGTCATAAATGAGGGAATGTTTGAATAATAAACTTGTCTTTAAATATTGACCTATACTGGTTTTTGGAGGTAATAAAAAAAGAAAAAAATATCCAGTGTTTCCTAAAACAGAGTTGACTCACTTCCTAAAATATCTGTTAACTATTATACTCATATATATGAAATAGGCAAACTTCCAAAATGATTCTAAAATTATATTTTAAGATATATATGACTTTAGCTTGCTTAATTTATTTTTGTTAGTTTGAGTCTTTTGGCAGAATAGATACTTTGGGTTTCTTTTTCTCAATTTCCAGATAGTGAAAAATTTGTAATTTAGCAAAGCATTACTCTTATTAATGAAATAATTTATGCTTGCATATTATAAGGGTTTTCAATAAATTCTGTGGTACATGGTAACTGTTATATATGTGACTGTGATTTTTTTTTATAACTGTGAATGGTGGATTTATATAGTATTGTTCTGTATCCCATTTTCTCCTTGGAAATCTGCAATGTTGAATTGAAATGCATGAAATTTAAGATTGGACTCTTTCAGCCTGGGAGATGTTGAAGGGACAACATCAGTTTTCATGGCAGTTGTCTTATTCTTCAACTGCTGGGGAAAACAAACAAACAAAAAAAAAACGAATAATGAAAGGAACAAAAAATTTAGCTTCTAATCAAGCATCCAAGAAATCTCTCTTTTGCCTCCCATTTCAGGAGATTGAGAAGAAAATGGATGAAATAAAATGATTTTACAAATGTCTTCTGATATTAATATTTCTTAGGGAGCAAGCTATTGAAATGTTAGAAGTTGTTAAAAGAAGGGGATATATTTGGGAGCAGATTACATTGCCAGTTTTTCATTGTTTAGCACATTTTATAACCCTCCCTAAAGAACACGGCTTGATAACATTACCAAATATAATCTGACATGAGCCAAAGAGTAGAAAATAATTCCTACTAGGATAGAGTACAGTTATTAAACATAATCAAAGTAATGCCCTGATCATGTTCAGTGGTTTGGGGATGTATCAGAGATATTCATAATGACATAAATACCTAATTTGTCTGAAAGGAAAGAGAAAGTGACTCACAAAGTAAGAGTCTTGGATATGCCCCTGGTTGAACAGAGATGATATGTTCACCCTTTGGAGAAGCAATGAATCCTCATCGAAAATGGGTTAGGATATCAAGATTGATGACACCACACACATACAAAAATGAATCAATAGATTTATCCATAACACAATGAGGCTTTTGAGAGAAGCAGGGGAGGCTCCCAAGCATGTCCTAGAATGGCTTGACAGAGCAAGGATAAATCACTAGTCTGGGCTTTTATTGGGGTTAAGAGTGGGGTTAATGTGATGGTTTCCTCATGAAATCCAGGGACCATGTGATTTGAACTTCTTGCCAGTGCCACAGGAGATAGCATATAGTTTTCTGATTGGTTTGCTCAAATGTTGGGGAAAGAAGAGAAGAGGAAGAGGGGAGGATTCAAATTGTCTGCAGTTTAACATTTAAAATTGAATTAACCTTTCTATTACAATAGGTTTATTTGACAAGTCCTGTATAACAGAATCCTGCTTAGGTATGTTAGGTATGCAATACACCTTATCCCCAAGGGAAGGGTCCTTATCTAGTGACCCCACCCCATGTACCACCACCAGCATAGCCACTAACATTCTGGTCTGGAAGAGGAGTTTTGCCACTGATAAAAGGGGAGGAGACCTAACTGGGTTTTAATGCTCAGATGCACATATTTTCAAGAAAAATAAGTAATTGTAGTGCTCTTGCTTGTAGTGGTTTTGCTTCCTCGTGGAGTATAGGTGAAGGCTTCAGTGAAACATCCCTTTTTTTTTTTTTTTTTTTTTTTTTTTTTGGAGACGGAGTCTCGCTCTGTCGCCCAGGTTGGAGTGCAGTGGCGCGATCTCGGCTCACTGCAAGCTCCGCCCCCCGGGTTCACGCCATTCTCCTGCCTCAGCCTCCCGAGTAGCTGGGACTACAGGCGCCGCCACCTCGCCCGGCTAGTTTTTTGTATTTTTTTTTTTTTTAGTAGAGACGGGGTTTCACCGTGTTAGCCAGGATGGTCTCGATCTCCTGACCTCGTGATCCGCCCGTCTCGGCCTCCCAAAGTGCTGGGATTACAGGCTTGCGCCACCGCGCCCGGCCGAAACATCCCTTTTAGCTGTTTTTATTTTTTTCTCCTTTTAAGATTTTTTTAATCATATTTTCTTTTCTGGCCTTTTTGCCCATGTCCTCCTTTTAGATATCTTACTCTACTTCCTCTTCTTATTTTTGGGAATATTTCTCTGTCTAGACTCACATGGTTGTTTCAGCAAGGGCTGAGGATCAAGCATACTTTGTAATCCTATTGCTAGTGGTACCACTGTTTATAAAGTGAAGTGAAAATTTAAATAAGTCCTTGGAGAGAGTATGTATACAATATTTTGGCATGCCTATTGTTGCTCCCATATTGTCCTGTTCGGTTGATATGATAAACTCTCATCATAACTAGCACACAGTAAACAAGACTGAATACTTCTCAGTCACATATATATGATAATATTGTAAATGAGTCATTGAATATAACTTAGCACAGTGCCAGACATATAGCAAACCTCAGTAAATGATAGCTAATATTATTAATATTATTATTATAACTAGCACATCTTGTATACTTGATTTCATGGTCATGAGAATAGAATGAAGAAAATCTTGGCTTACTATCAAGGAAAGATAGATATATTTATATATACCTTTCTGTATGTGTATTCACATGATAGATGGAGTTCTGTGACACGCTCTGGTATAAACCTTTGGAAGAAGCTATGCTAATCTCTCAAACTCTCAGAATGTTCATGTGGACTTTGGAATGATGGCAAGAATGTGTCAGTAAGTGGTGGCAGTCATGCTAAAATAATACAGGAGTGCAATCTGGTCATAGCACAGAAGAATCAATAAATGTCCACAAGCAAGTCTAATAGTACCCTATGGATCTATAATATTTATACTTCTGTTATTCTTCAAAGCATCTTGTGAAGTGAGAACCATGTCATGCTCTTTTAGAAGGAGAGAAAGGCTAAGGCACCAGAAATCATTCAGTTTGTTTCATTTATTTCATTATACTCATGCATTCAATTTGCTTATTGGGAGTGCTTCAAAGCACCATGTTAGGCAAGAGATATACAGATACATCTGTAAGTCCATAGGTATAACTGTGTGTGCATGTGTATACATAAATATAATAAATATATAGATTTAATAAAACACAGATGAGTCCTGACCAAACTCAAGCTAGAACTACCTATGTTGTTAAATAGGCAAATGAATCTAAGAAGTTTTACATTTGGATCTATAACCAGAATTCTTTCCCAAACTTTAGGCTTATATCTGCTATTTTAAAAAGACATATCTTAACATTTTAAAAGACAAAATATGCAAAAAAGAACCCTTGACCTCAAACCAGCCCTGCACCCCAAAAAGCTCTACCTATATAATTTCTTATCTTATTAACAACTCTACTTTCCAGTTGCCCAGCCCAAAACCTGGGAGTCTTTTTTAACTATTAGCTTACTTTCATACCACATGTCCAATCAATCAGGAAATATTGCCACTATCTTCAAAATATATACAAATTTAACCACCCCACACTATTTACAGTGGTTCTGGTCACTACTATATTTTACCTGGATTTCTACAGTAGCCTTGTGATTTGATTCTCTACTTCCACCTTTGCTCTTTCTAGTCAGTTTTCAACAAAGTGGTCAATATGATCCACTTAAAACATGGGAGAAAACAAAAAAAGAAAACTATAGGCCAATATCCCTAATGAACACAGATGCAGAAATCCTCTACAAATATTAGCAAACCAAATCCAGTAACAGTACATCAGAAAGTTAATTCATTGTGTTGAAGCAAGCTTTATTCAGGGATGCAAGGGTGGTTGAACATACACAAATCATAAATGTGATCCACTACATGAACAGAACTAAGAACGAAAACCATATGATAATCTCCATAGATGCAGAAAAAGCATTTGATAAAAGCCAACATCTCTTAATGATAAAACTCCTCAACAAACTGGGAATAGATGGAACATGACTCATAATAATAAGAGCCATCTATGACAAATCCACAGCCAACATTATACTCACTGGGGAAAGGTTGAAAGCATTTCCACTAAAAACTGGAACAAGACAAGGATGTCTGCTCTTACCACTCCTATTCAAATGGTACTGGAAGTCCTAGCCAGGGAAACCAGGCAGGAGAAAGAAATAAAAGGCATCCAAATTGGAAAAAGGAAATCAAATTATCTCCTTTTGGTGAATGATAGTACACCTAGAAACCCCTAAATGATAATCGTGACCAGAAACATTGGAAATAGTGTTGGGTGATTGAGTTCGTACATATTTTGAAGATAGTGGCAATATTTCCCGGTGGATTTTATATATCAGAATCCTATACTTAGAAAACCCTAAATACTCTCGTGGAAGTCTCCTAGACCTGATTCAGTAAAATCTCAGGATACAAAATCAATATACAAAAACACTAACATTTTTAAACAATAACATTCATGCTGAGAAACAAATCAAGAACTCAATCTCATTTACAAATGGCTACAAAAATTATAAAATACCTAGGAATACAGCTAGCCAAGGAGGTGAAATATCACTCTGCAAGGGGAACTCTAAAACACTGATGAAAGAAATTGTAGATGACACAAATAAATGGAAAATATACCATGCTCATGGATCAGAAGAATTAATATTGTTAAAATGATCATATTACCCAAAGAAGTCTACAGATTCAAAATTATTCTTATAAAATTACCAATGCTATTTTTCAGAGTTAAAAAAAACAATCCTCAAGTTCATGTGAAACCAAAAACAGCCTGAATAGCCAAAGTAAGCAAAAAGAACACATTCGGAGACATTACACTGCCTGAATTCAAATTTTACTATGAGGCTATAGTAAATAAAACAACATGGTATTGATACAAAGATAAACAGATACACCAATGGAACATCATAGAAAAACAAGAAATAAAGTCACATATCTACTCAAAACTGATCTTTGATAAAGTTGACAAAAATAAACAATGGGTAAAGAACACCCTATCCAATAAATGTTGCAGGGAAAACTGTCTAGCTATATGCGGAAGAATGAAACTGGACTCCCATCTCTCACCATGTAAAAAACGAAGTTAAGATGGATTAAAGACCTAAATGTATGATCTGAAACTATAAAAATAATCTAAGAAAACCTAGGAAAAGATCTTCTGGACAGTGGCCGAGGCAAAGAATTTATGACAGAGACCCTAAAAGCAATTGCAACAAAAACAAAATGACAAACGGGATTTAATTAAACTAAAGTGTTTTTGCACAGCAAAGTAATAATAATAAAAAATAAATAACAGACTAAACAAATAACCTACAGAATGGAAGAAAATGTTTATAAATTATGCCTCTAATAAAGGACTAATATTCAGAATTTATTAAAATGAAAAAATAGTAAAAACTAGGCAAAGGTCCTGAACAGACACTTTTAAAAAAAAAAAAAGAATACAGCCAACAAACACATGAAAAAATGCTCAACATCAATAATCATCAGAGATATGCAAATTAAAACCACACTGATATGTTATATGTCAGAATAGCTTTTATTAAAAAGTCAAAAAATAAAATTAAATGTTGGCAGGAATGTGGAGAAAAGAAAATGCTTTTACACTGTTGGTGGGAATGCAAATTAGTTCAACCTCAATGGAAAAACGTATAGAGATATCTCAAAGCACTAAAAATAGCACTGTCATTCAACCCAGCAACCCCACTACTGGGTATGTACCCAAAGGATAAGAAATCATTATATTAAAAAAGACACCGACATTCATACATTTATCACAGCACTATTCACAATAGCAAAGTCATAAAATCAACCTAAGTGTCCACAAAAAGATACTTAGTTGATTAGATAAGTAAAATGTGGTGTATAGATTCACCATGGAATACTATGCAACCATAAAAAAAGAATGAAACAATATCCTTTGCAGCAACACGAGTGGAGCTGGAGGCGATATACCAAGTGAGTTAACACAGGAGCAGAAAATCAAATATCACATGTTCTCACATATAAGTGAGAGCTAAACAAAGGACACACATGGATATAAGTTTGAAGAGAATAGACACTAAAGCCTCCAAAATGGGGGTGGGAAGGAGAGGAAAAGGTTTGAAAGATTATCTGTTAGGTACAATGTCCAATATTGGGGTGATAGGTACACTAGAAGCCCAATTCCCACCATTAGGCATGTAATACCCATGTACATAAGCACATGTACCTCCTGAATCTAAAATTAAAATAAATAAATATTATAGATCATATTCTCTTCAAAAGTCTTCAAAATCTTTATGCTTCACTCAGCAGGAAATACAAAAGGCCCTACATCCTCTGCTTTCCCTCCTTATCTCTCTGATCTTACCTCCTACTAGTGTCCCTGATCAACATGCTCTAGCCACAGAGGACGCCTTATGGTTTTTGGGACATAAGAAGCGCACTCTCACCTCTGACCTTTGTTCTAACAGTTCTTTCTTTCTGGAACATTTTTCCCCCAGACATTCATGGAGCTAACTTCTTCACCACCTTCACGTCTCTGCTCAGACTTCATCTATATCAACAGAAACTTCTTATTAAAATTATAATCTCTTTTAATTTTAAAATTAAAAATTATGGTTTCAAATTACCATTGCTCTGCTTTACATTTTTATTTTTTCTTCATAACACGGATCACCATCTAACATAATTTACTTTCCAAATGATATTTATTGTTTATCATCAGTCTCTCCACAACTAAGATAAACATTCAGGAAATCTGGATATGTATCTGTTTTGTTCACTGATGTTCAAGTTCCAAATGCCAAGAATATAATCTGGCAGATAATAGGCATTCAGTAAACATTTATTGCATGCATAGGAAAGCCAATTGGTAGCAGAAAGAGAGGAAAATCAATTCAGATAGAAATAAACATACAGAGACAGTTGAGGCACTGTAAATGGAGAGCTGTATCATGCACATTCTTAATGTTTTGTTGCTTATACAAGCCTTAGATTTAAAAAGAATTCTATTCTCCAGCCAATAAAAGTTCCTCCTCATCGATGTTGTAAAAGTTGGGTTCTCTTACACCCAGGCACATCCTTACTTCTAACCTGCACTACCTGAAATAACCTGTTCCTGTGATCAACAATGCCAGGCAAAACACAAACAAAAAATATCCTAGACTATGACAAGAAGCATCTACAAAATGTGTTTCAAAATAATTTTGGCTGTCAATATACCATGGGCTTTTTATATCTATAACTGAGTAGTATTCATATAAGAGATTGATCATTAAATCTATTCATTAATATTCATCCATTATAAAAGCATTTTAAAGTAGACATTATAAAAGCATTTTAAAGTAGCATAAAGATAGGTGGTTGCAAGATTCAGAATCAGCAATTCTTAGAGTAAACTTATTTTTATTTTAAAAAGCAAACTCAGGGGCTATTGTATGTGGTGTTCTTTTTGAAGCCTGAGCTGAAATATGAAAATAAAATACACCAATTAATCAAAACTTCTTTAACCTTTCAATATATGTACCATGTTTATACCCTTGTGTTCTTCATGTCCTTATGTAATTAAACATTATATCTATAAGGTCAGATATACTTTTTGCTTGTTAATTGAATAACCTTGAATAATTAGCTCTCTACTTATGTATGGGTGTTTTTTTTCCCCTTTTTCCTTTGAACAGCTTCACATTATGGTGTTTAGCATTTGCAGTAAGATTTCAGGATAGTTCTTACTTTGAATCTCAAGTATTGAGAGAAAACTAACTTTGTCAACTACAATTTGTCACATCAAACTTAATCCATTTAATATTCCAAAAAGGCTCTTAAAGTTTCTAACTTCTTAAGAACATGCAATACCTCACTGCTTATGTTATGGTGTATTTTTCCCTTTTTCATTTTTAATGATAATTTTCATTCCTGCAATCCTTGAATATACAGATAATCCAATAGTAATGAAGTGATTGAGTGCTTACCTTTGTGGGGTGCATTAGATCTTTCAGGCCACTTAGGTCCATTTAGTAAATTGCTACTCCAGTGCATTAAGTGCAACTCCAGTAGCCTAAAATTGTTAATGCACTTAATAATTTGGCACTTGTAATTGCCAGTGATGGTAGTACATTTGCTTTCAGATTCTCCTAGTAATTATTATGAAAAAAGAATTTGTGCCCAAAGAATTACATGGTTGGCCATTAGAATTATATAGCCTCTTTAACATTTATAATAAACCCCTTTGCCATCTAATACTAAATAATGGATACTTCAGAAGATGCTGCCAATGATTTTTTTTCTTCTCAAAATGCAAAATTTGTTCCTCTATGCAATAAAAGAAGCCACATACCTATACTCTAGTAAATAATTCAGTGCTACATTTTCATTTTGTCTTTACATTTAACTGCATCTACTGTGAAAAACCTCATGTAAAAGTAATATATTCTATGTTATGGAGGGAAATGGAAGTGTCAGGGTACAATGTTTCAATTATGTAAGATGAAAGAGTTCTGAAGACCTAATTGACAGCATGATGACTATAGTTAATAATACTATGTATGCCTGAAAGTTGCTAAGAGAGTAGATCTTAAATCTTTTCAACACACACACAAAAGGTGACAAATATGTTAATTAGATTGATAGTGGCAATTGTTTTACAATATATGTATATAAAAAAGTCATACTGTTCACCTTAAATATATACAATTTTCATTTGTCAATTATACCTTATTAAAGGTTAGAAGGAAATGATATCACAGAATGAGAAGGAATTTGGCAGATCCTTCCAATAGCTGAAAGACTATACCTTCCCAACCACAATGCAGAATGCCACATTTAAAACTCTACAGGATTTTTTTTTCTTTAAGCATCAACATTTTTTACTAAGAAAACAATGGTTAGTTTTTATCCAAATTGAAGGCATAATCACATATTTCTAATTTTCTATGTTGCACGAAATGACTACTCAGTTATCAAAGGCAACCATGGGTAACAAGTAATTAGTTTTAGTCAATAGACTTCCTTTATGGCTCATTTAATGCCACCCATTATCTCTCACTGCCGTGTGGCTCACCTTTGTCAACCTAACAATCAGAGAAGCAGCATCTTTAACATGATGCGCTTTCCAAAGCATAAGCACATGTTACAGACGATCTAATTCACCCTCCGTGTTTCAATTCTAAAAGTTCAGCAGAATTCACCATGTGTTTTCAGGCATCCTGATTTCTTGGCATTTCACTTCTTAATTAGTTGGTGAGAGGTAAACCAAGCTCTGTAATCCTGAGAGGAATTGATGTAAGGGCAGTGTTTAATTGGAGGTTTAAAATCACTCGGAAATTGCTGTTATCCTTAAATATATGGTGTCCTTCTATCATGTTGGTGTCATTTAATGAGCTGATATAGATCAAGAGTCAGCTTATAAGCCAGATAATGAAACCACTTTGTTTATGCTTTGCTTCTGTAAATGTTCTGCTGCACTCTGTGAAGAGTTTCATCTCTGTCAAGTATAAACATAAAATGGCTTTATTTTACCTGTAACTCTTACCCACTCTGTTCTGTTACCATTATCACTTTTGAATATTTTAGTCCGATTCCATGACTTGTTATTCACCTTGGGTTATCACAACAATGTGATTCAGTTACTGAGATTCTATCCTACAGATTTAAAATGTAGATTCATATTTACTTAATGTTCTTCCCCTTCCCTGCTACCAGGGTCAGTAAAGCCCCAGTAGCATGCATTGTAGGGTGGGTAAACTTGGTGTGCTTCTCTCAAAGTGGCCTTTCCACCGTCCTTGCTCTCAGAGGGTGGGACAAAAAGGAAGAGGGAAAGATGACTGTTTTTCAATGCCTGTGGCAATTTATCTAATTCTTATGATCAATCATACGTAACACAAGCAGCAACACACTGGAGATGATAAAGTTGTGGTCCTTTCTATGGTGGTCATTATCTTGAGACAGTCAAGTATAAAGGGGTCCCTGGGGAACTCCCCACTGGCCTGTGCACTGGGAGAAAAGGGTGGAGCTGCAGTAAGTTTGCACCTTTTGCAGTAGGGAGGAGCCTGGCCTCTCCTTTTCCGGGATGGGAATCTGGGATTCAGTCTGCGAGATGAGGGCCTGTTAACAGGAGCCCCTCTCTGGCTTTGCTGTGTTGTTTTTTCCTTTTACCTTTTCACCCAATAAATTCCGTTTCTCCCACTCTTCTATGTGTCTGTGAGCCTAATCTTTCCTGGTTGTGTGATAAGAACCCAGCTTTCAGCTGAAGCAAGGAGAAAGTCATCCTACAACAATCTCTTGTGTAGTTTATAGGATCAATGAGAAGAAAGGCAAAAACTTCCTTGAGAAGACACTTAATTTTAAACAGTCTCTCTAGGCATGGAGAATTTATTTTGGCTTGGGCTACATCTTTCAGTTGCCTCCCCAGCTTTGAGGCTTTACATTGCATTCCACTGTATGGATCCTCTTGCTTTATGTTGCCGTAAGTGAGGCAAACTTGCTCTACAAACTTCACCTACTTATGTCCCAGATATGGGGAGCTACAAATCCCAGAGATCTATCTTCACTACCTTTCAGGAACCTACACTGCAGAAATAGTCTTCAGCCAGTCAGTCACACAGTATTACTAAGTCATCTTGGCTGAAATGGCACCTCACAGACCTCAGGTGTGTGCTTCTCTGGGTTGACTGGATGCTTCTGAACTTTTTAACTATTCACTCTTTTGGTTTGTGTGTTTGTTTGTTTGTTTTTTAAGAGACAGAGTCTTGCTATGTCCCCCTGGCTGGAGTGCAATGGTCCAATAGTGGCTCACTGCAGCCTCAAACTCCTGGGCTCAAGCAATCCTCCCAACTCAGACTCCCTAACTGCTGAATTACAGGTATAAGCCACGTACCTGGCCCTATTTATTCATCAATAAGAGCTGTGGACAATACCTTCAGGTCATGGTTCTCAAATTACGATGTTCATGTTTCATTTGGCGAACTTTAAAAAATGTGGATGATGGTTTATTTTAAGAATATGTACTGAGTTAAGGACAATTTAAAAATATGGGCCTCACTTGGAAAAACATACAGTGAAAAACAAAAGACTTGAGAATACAGACTGCCTCAAAGCAGACCTCGTAGTTCTGGTTGTGATTACAAGGTAGCTCAGCAGAAATCTGTGGGGTTCTATCATCTATATGCATAGCATGTCTCTCCACATCTTCTCTCCTCTCAGACATTATAAACTACTTTTTCTCTTTGTTTACCATCAATATTTTTCCCAACTTTGTAGCTTCTCATATTTCTTAGAATACCTGCTCGAGAGTGTCCCTTTTTCTACAACCGAAAACAACTAACTCTAAACTCAGCCCCATCCGAAGCTAATATTAGACAGAAAGATTTAAGGAACCCTGACTCAAAATTTTGGGGCTTAGCCCCAAGTTAACATTCTTGCCATTTGGATCTTTGTTTGTGCGTAATTCAATGGAATTTAATTTAATAACCAATTAATTAGTAAATGCTTTGTGCTTGACACTGTTTATGTTGTAGGGATAAATTTAAATAAGGAGTTCACAGTGTGAGAGAGAAGACAGATGTCTAAAGAGTACTTATAAACAAATTAGGTAGTTACAGTATATTTTGGGAAAATTGAGGAAGCCAAAACTAACTCAGCTAAGAAGTGTATCATGGAAGAGGGAACACATAAATTGGGTCTGATAGGGTGATTAAATTTTGAGTTGCTATATTGAACTTTGATCCCTTCAGTAATAGCTGTCTCCCCCACTGTCCACTCATCTCAGAGGACAGGAAGAATTCTAGGGCTTTATTTTCCTAAAATGCTCAGCATTTGCCAAGATTCAAATCGATAAAACATAATATTAAATTAGAGCAAGACAAAATAATATAAGCCATGCTAATAAGTGATGAGGGAACAAGCCCACATGAACATAAAATAATAAAGATATTTTAGTGGAAAACAGCAAAAGACAGCATATTGAAAAACTAGAATTTGAGAAAACGAATATGTATGCATAAGGACATTTTGTGCAGAAAGAAAAGAAGATACCGTGGAAAGGAAGATATTGATGAGCAAAATTTATAGTCAAGAGAGCAAAGGATATATTAATAAAATCAGTAATGCAAAGAGATGGGAAGAAGAACTTATTGGTAGAATTTGCTTACTGATGAGATTCAAGAGAGATAATCAAGCAAAGAAAGATAGGAGTTGGACTCTAAAATTTTGGATGTTTTCTCTGGAAATATAGATTGGAGAAAAGTTTAAAGATAAAGGCAATTGACTTCTCTATATTTAGAAATCGATTAGAGTTAAAATTATGAAACTTATTTTTCATATGTATGTGCCTTTTGGAGAGAGAGAGACAAGGAGTCAAAATCAGAACACATTGGTCAGATTAAGTAAATAATCTGAACACCCAGCTTTGAATTGGTAAACAATATATAACAAAAACTGAGTTAATTTGCAAGTAACTCACACAGAACTATAAAGATTTAAGTGTTCTAAATGTAAGGTAGTTGCTTGGATACTAACTATAATGTTCACACTACTTATTATAGACAACAATTCAATTTTTGATGTAATAATTTTCTTCTTTCTAAAGGTATTTAATACATCAGAAGTTGTAAATGACGGTAAATACATCTCTAATTTTTTTATAGCGAAAGTGTGAGAGCTTACCTGCAAATAGCCCCGTTTATCCATCTTCTAAAACAAAATATGGTGCATAAGAGAAGTGAGATGTGTACAATAATCAACACACCTCATATGAATTTTAATATCACAATTTTTATATTTTAAAATTCTATTAAAAATCAGTTATAGTTTTCAATCCTAGCGTAGTTGTTTGAGAGATATCTGATTTTGAATTATTTCTATACATGTGCAATTCTTGAATTTTATTTTTTCTGTTCCTCCTATTAGGGGAGAAAGAAAGAAAAAAGATTTATTTTTAGGTAATTTTCATTCATTTCATTTGATACAAATGCATGCTTTTTTTCTCTTTATTTTTTTTATCATATATCATTTCAATTAATTTCCTAAACTGTTCTTAAACCTATGAAGAGCAAATCATCTTACAACATCTTAAAATTCCAATGTTTTCCTTCTCCCTGGCTTTATTATTATTTTTTATTCATAGCACTTGTCACAATTCAACGTATAAAGCAGTATATTTTGTTTTGTTTGTGGTGGCAGAGGTGGTGGTTTATACTTCTATTAGAACATAAGCTACATAAGTGTATGTATTTTTGTCATTTATCCTGTTGTGTTCTTAGCACATAGAACAATGCCTGGCTCATAGATGCCACTGATTTGTTGTTATTCTTATTATCAAATGAATAGGAAGACAGATACATTCTTGAACCCATCATTTTAAAAAAGCCCATTACATTTGTGAATAGAACCATTTTATTACAACTTAGAAATTGATTAAACAAAAATGAAACAACTTTAACTATAATATCACTGAAAATTGTCACTTTACAGAATCATTCAATCTGCGGAAATTTCTATAGATTGGGAACAGAATGTGGTTGAAACAAAATACAGGTAGTCCTCTAAATCCAATGATGTTATTTCTAGGTTATTCTTCCTTTGTACTTGCAACACAACCCTGGAAGGTTTGCTTGCAATAGCTAATCAGATAAGTATTAATTTACTTAAGGATAAAGAAAGTCAGGCTTGTAATAGCTTCTTTAGAAATGGGCATATTTACCCAAAGACTCTTTAAATATAACTTCTTTCTCAATTGACTGCACAGCATCACAGATTTTGTTAAGCTCCTGGTAAGTATATTTCTTTTTTGAAATTAAATTTAGGTTTTGGGTCAGAGCTAACCTCACAAAAAGATAGTTTGCTTATGTTATATACCCCCAGAATTTTTAATACACTTGCTTTATAGCTGTGACTAATGATTTTGCAAAATATCAGATCTGAGAGAAGTGAGGGCTCTGAGTAACTGACTTTGACAGAGCCTCACAGCATCCTTTCTCCAGAGTGTCTGCATTCTCTCCATTCATGACCACCAGAGTTTGTCACTATGGCAGTTTCACAAAATAAAGGGATACTGGGTTCATGGGCTAAGAGTAGTTTGTGGAGGCAGAGTGTTATCTTATTTTCAATGTGATTCTCCTTAATGTTGCAATGCAAAACCAAGAGTAGATCCAATATTCACAAATACTGCGTGGGTGGGGTATATTTAAGGAACATTTTACTGAGAATTGAATAGAGCTACTGCAAGTATGCACGTAAATATTTCATTCAAGATTTATTACTGTTTCCCACCAAGAAGACTGAGACTAGATTGCCTTAAATATAAAAAAGCAAAAGTTCACTTAAATTGATGATATTAACTTGAGAATGGGCAGTGTCGTACATCTTGTTCACATTGCATTCCAAGTTCTAAGCAGCATGCCTAACTTGTAATAGCATACTCTATAGTTCTGTGAAATTCATGCATGCTTGAAGAAAGGAATTCAGAAGTAAAAAGAAAGCAGAATAGTCTAACTCCAGCATGACTGAGTTGTAAGGCCTATACTCGAGTTAGTACAGGCAACCCATCTGCCTTTCCCTCAATACTAAGCACCCAATCAACTCACAATTAAAAAGAATATAAATCCAAATGTAGGAAAAAAACCCACAAAAAAAACTCAGAGAAATTTGACAAAACAAATAATATCATTTTAACTACTTTTAAAAGACCTAAATGTTCCTATTGTCAGCAAATATTTCTTAGAACAAACTTTTCCTTTCTAACAGAAATTATGTTTCATGTAGGACATTGCTCTTATACTATCAAGTTGCAAAATTGTTATTTTTCTAGGCTTATTCTTTGGGACAGAAAATAAATTTTTTCAAAGAAATTAGCAGTAGCAATACTGGGAAATCTTTTCAGAAGACGCATGACATTCTCCTTTGCATATTCATTATAAATAAAAACATTAATCCTGTTTATTTGACTTACTTGAATTCTGCCTTTACGAAGTTTATCTCTACTCAATTTCAGCATAGAATTAACAGTCTAGAAATTCCTTCTTAATATTTATAGCCAATTGGAAACAGTCATGGTACTTCTTGACAAACGGGGTGAAGGGAAATTACAAATAGATTTTCCTTACAACGAAGTCATGTCATTTCTTTAGCAATATCAGTGCACTTGCACTTAAATCTCTTAGTCACACCAAGTACTTAGTGTGTCAGGAAAGTCTTTTATATGTTTTTGATATGAAAACATTTCATATTATTACCATGGAAATTCCAGTTCTTCCCTTGAGCCTGTATTCAGTGCTAAGGATGAATGAAGAAGACTATTGAAGTTTAAACACCATGTCTTCCTTGTACAATTTTCAACGTGACTCTGAATCCAAAATGCAAAGTGTCACAAGGGGATTTCAATCTGACTTATTCATGTGAAGACTGCTGTGTACAAATAACACTAAAATAATTGAAGTGGCTGCAGTTATATGAATCTTAGTTTATGCTGATACATTACAGATAATTTCAAACTAGGATGAACATGATCAAATTTTGAGAAGAATGTAAATATTTTCCAATTTTTTCTCCTTTGAACTTCTATGTTATATACAGATTCATGATCCCTTGTCAAGAGATTAGTTTAGCTTCTGAGAGATAATTCCCACAACATTTATTCTAAATTATAAGATGTTTGGGAGAAATAATTATGTACCTAGAATTTTCAGTCATAAGCTATATATGTATATGTGCTGATCTATCTACATACATTTACAACAAATTGTGTGTGCATATATATTCATATACACATACATATATGTATATGCATAAACATGTATTCATAATTTTATGCATATGTGCCTATATAATTATAAATAACTAATAAATTCTCATTATTGCCATTTCTTGTTTTTGCATTAGTTTTGTCAGTCTTCCCATCATCTTTAAGAATATTCAGAATATGTTTACATATATTATGCCTTTAGATAAAAAAATTAAACTATCAAACACCATTGATACATTAATTCATTTTATATTTGCAAACAAATATTACTGGGATTATGAGACAGTGTAAAATGGTGATGAATGCTAAAAGACCCTGGTTTTAGTTCTATGCGTGTCACGTTTTGGGGCCTTAGTAGGTCTCTTATTAAATCTCTGTACTCCGGTTTGCTGATCTTTAGAATAAATATTCTATTATTTATTCTGACTATCTCACAGAACATTTGGGAATATCACATTAAGGTTTTATTAGATAATTTGAAGACAAATCCTATAAGCATTAATAATATTAAATCTTATAATAAAACAAATGATACAGCAGGAACAATAAAGTCTTTATTCTATACATTCTGATGTACAAATTTTAATGATTTCTTGAATTTTTTCTATATATGTACATTTTTATTAGTCTGATTTCCTATATATTTAGTTTAATTCAACAAATATTAGTTGAGCACCTGGTATATGCCAATCTTTGAAATTGCATGACTGGGAACATTAATAAGAAATAATACCTGCTCTCAAGGAGCTTACAGTCTCCATTAAGGAAATAAGACAAGGACCTAATAGTTATGATATAAAGCAAAGTATTCATAAAAGAGCTGCCAAAATGTGTTATGGAGTTCAAGAAGGTTATCAGAATAAAAAGTAGCATTTGACACGAATGTTCAAGAATGAGTAGGACTCCTACCTCAAGATCATAAGCTAGAAGTCACTTAAGTCAAGTGGAATAGTAAGATAAAGCTTAAAGAATTTAAAAAGTGTGAATATATTCGGTGGAGAGTATGCTTTTCAGGAAAATTGCAATGCATAGTAATCTGGCAAGATATATTATAAACATTTAAGAAAAAATTATGGGTATACACTTAGGAGTTTGTACCTTAGTCGGCATACAATAGGTAGATACTAAGGATCCCTGAGCAGGGGACCAAAATATTTGAGGCTCCACATTCTTGTAAAGGAGTACAACTATCTTTAGGAGGACAGATTTGACACAGTTGTGATGATGAATCTCGGGTACAAGGGTAATGACATGAGTTAGTATGCTGTTACAATGTCAAGACAGGCTCTGTCTGAATTTCTCTGAAAGCAGAATGAAATTTTAAAAGGGTTAGAGATGACAGAATAAGGAAGCAATATTGATTAAGTTTTGGATAGAAGACATGGAGGCAAAGATGATTCTATGGGTTTTGAATATACTTGAACATAGTTGACTGGAAAAATGGGAGCATAATGGTGAACAAATTAACCAAGATAGAGAATTCAGAAGAATATCATAATTTAGGAAAAAAAATGCTTTTTAGTGATGAAGAGGAAACTGGTTTCTGATTTGGACTGTAGCATATATGATTCATCATAAATTTTGAATCTATATAACAAATGTAGTCTGGGAGATTGAAGTCAGTTTGGATATTATCTATTGAGATGTAGTTCTTGTAATGGGTGGGATGAACATAGACCTATGGAAAACAACTACAGTTGAAGATAAAAGAAGACATAGGTGGTATGTGAAGCAATAGATAGTACTCAAAACAATTAGGAAAAACCAGCAAACATAGTAACACCAACATATTTTAATTTCAAAATTAAAAAGTGTGATGAACAGTCTAAAATAACTGAAGAGAATGAATCTTTGGGGAAATCTTTGGACTTGGCTTTTAAGGGATCAATAGAGGGGAAATATAGTCATTCATTGTCTTTTAACAAATATTCGAAACCCTCCTATGAATTTTTTTAAAGGTAAGCAAAACAAGCATATTTCCACTGGCTTCCTAGAGCTTACAGTGTAATAAGCTGATAATTAACTGACAATAATAAAACACACAAATATTCAATTAAACTTTTGAGGAATGTTCTAAGGGAAAGGGTAAATATAATAGAAAAAACCTATTTGGCCTAAATGATAAAGAAAGGATTTTCAGAGGTTTGCATGTATAAGCTGAGACCAGGAATGAACTGGACAAAGGAAGAGGGGTTTAGAGCATTAGGAGACAAAACAAAAGCAGACACAACCCTGAGTATAGAGGTGGCACTAGGGAAACTAAAAAAAAAAAAGTTCTGAAGCAATGTGAGTGAAGGTGGTAGGATAATCATTCATTTCTTTATTTAAATCTGATGATAGATTATGAAATATGATATGTCCTGGGGAGTACCAAGTGCCCATCAAACGGGAGATATAAGGCTGGATTGGTGAGAAGAAACCAGGTCATGCAGGCTTTATGTCCTACTTTAAGGAATTCTGTCTTTATTTGGTGAGCAATGGGAGGATTTTAAAAGGCTTTAAGAAGGAGAATGTGTATAGTATTTGCATTTTAAGACAATTACATAACGTATAACAGAGAACGACTAGAGATGGCAGGATTGGTTGTAAAGGTCTACAAGAAGAAGTTATTGCAATATTCTAGCAAGAGTACACGGTAACCTAGTCTGGGGTAGTGACATTAGACATGACAAGATAGATTTGAAATATATTCAGGAGGCAAAACAAATAGATGTTGTGGTTGATTGAATAGAGGGAATGAAGAATGTGGAGGTATCAAGGTTGATTCCCAGTTTTCTGGCTTAAATTTTAGTGACTGTTGCTGCCATTCCAGACAAGGGGAATACTGGAGAAGCATAGGGTATTAATACACCAGTGAAAAACAAAGTTTTGACATTTTTATTCAATAACGATAATGAAAACCATCAATTTAGCTGCACAACCTTAGTCCCATTTCTGACTGATAATAAGCATTGGTCCGATGTTTGGCTGAGAGTAGCAGGTTTTTGCATGGAGTTCATCTCTCCATGTACAGCTAATTAGGATGGGGTTTGAATCTACAGCACTGGCCTCATTACCACATGCCCAAATCAACAGAGCTAGCCAGGCCAGAGATGTGAAAAGAAATGCATTCACTGTGATGGCGATTATTTTCATATGCAGTGCACTATTTTCCAGAACAAATAAATACAGTTGAGAGTCTACAACTGAGATCAACAAATAATTAATGTAATGGAAAGAAGGGATAAAAGTGAGAAAGTAGTCTTAAGCACATGTCCACTATATTCTAACACAGAAATTCTACATGTTTCTTCTGGCGTTTAAACTCGTCATTGTTGCCAATCATTAATACACATATTATAGTTTTCATGAACTCACAATCAAGATTTTTTCTTTTCTTCCAACTAATATTCCCAACCTAAACTTTGAATTAAGTATGCTTCACCAAGTAGAGCATAATTTGGCTCTTCAACCTACTTGATTTCCTCTGCCAATATGCACCATTAAGTGATATTTGCCTTTGATAATTATCCTGTTTTCAGTATCCCAGCACATCCCTAGGACTTCACTAGGCAGATGTGGTTCTCCTTACTGTATTATACTTCCCTTGTAGAATGCCTAAAGCTTTATTTCCTAGGCTAAATCTAGAAATGATTCACTTTTGAAAAATAAAAACTCCGAAGAAAACTTTTCCTTGCACTGAACAATTTTCTTCCTTTTCTCTCAGCAGGTGTTTTTCTTCCTTTTCTAAGACAACAAAATTAACATATGTTCAATGTAAAGAAAAAAAAAAAAAGGAACCCAGAATAGAAAATGAATAAAAAATGAAACTGCTTCACTATATCTACCAGGCAGGAAGAATCCTAGTAGTTTAGGGTATACTTGTTTTTATAAATGTATCAGATGACATATAACTTTATGTATTTTTTAGCCAAACAATATATAGTGGACATATTTATATGTTAATACATATATCTGATGTTAAGTTTGAGCCCATTTTCTTAAACAGATTCTTGCTTCTCTCTTCTACAAATAAATCATTGTTCGGTTCTTTCATAAGTAGTGTTTGAGACAAGGGTTTCAATGCAGTATTTTATCTGGATGGTGATGCCAGTAAATTTTGAGATGGGAGGAAATGAGAAAGGGAAGTTAAGACAACCAATAAAGGATGGCTCTTGATCCAGGGACCATGGTGAGTAATAAACTTGGTCTCACTGGAGAACTCTGGGTATCTATAAAACAGGCTCCTCAGAGCTATTCTCTCTCAGGGATGGAAATCTGAGGAGTCGATCCAAGGCTGTGGTGCAGGGTGGGGACACAGGAGAGTGTCTGGTTGTGGTGGTGGTAAATGTCTGACACTTTTGAATTACAATCATGAATAGGTCCTGGTTCCTGAAAAAATCTCTCATGCAGTCAGCTGTCCTCAGGATGCACTGTGCTATTAAAGCTGGAGTAGATATAAGAGCACAAATGCTTTATGTCATGCTCCCTTTCTGATGGGCAGTTAGATCGTTTCCATTTCTTTCAACATTATAAACTACCACAATATCCTTGTACATAATTATTTGTATGACTGACTGATTTTTTACATGATATAATTCCTATAGTGATATTAAAGGGTAATTCAAAAAATTCAAGGTTATAATCTGTGGGTATGTTTTGGGATAAAGAGAGGCAACTTTCTTCTTCTTAAACGAATGTTTCTATGGAATGTCAGATAATATATAATTAACTTTAAATGTTACCTTATAAATTTAGATTTAATACTTAAAATACCTAACTTTTAATCACATTTGATAATTTTACATATTTCATCATTGCTATGAAAAAAAGCCAGTACTTTGAGCTAAAATAAATGTACCTAACATAATACTAGTCTAAGAATTTGTTTTATTTTCTATTTTAAGATAAGGGCAACATTGATTTGAAAATTACAACGGGAAGAAAATATTTAGTAGTTAAGCCTAGACAAAGCATCCTTAGACTTTACATCAAAAAAACACAATCCATAAGGGAAAAATAAATAAATTGGACCTTATCAAAACTAAAAACTTTCTCTCTGCAAAATACCATGTGAAAAGGATAAGACAAGGTGCAGGCAGGGAGAAAATATCTGAACAACACATTTCTGGCAAATGACTTTGATGTTGAATATAAAAAGAGCTCTCAAAACTAAACAATTTAAAAATGCAATTATAAAACAAACAAAGGACATGGTTAGACATTTCACAGAAGAGGATATTCAGATGGCAAATGAAAAGATGTTCAACTTTATTAGCCTTTAGGAAAATGCAAACTAAAATTGCAATGAGATATCACTATACACCTATCAGAATAGTTAAAACAAAAACAAAACAGTGACAATAACATATGTTGGTGAGAATGTACAGAAATTTGATCACTCATACATTGTTGGCAGAAATGCAAAATGATATACTCACTCTGGAAAGCAATTTGGCAGTTTCTTATACAACTAAACATGCAACTACTATGTTGCATGCCATTATAGTCCTGGACATTTATCTCAGAGTAATGGAAATCTAAGTTCACACAAAAATGTGTACATGAATGTTCATAGCAGCTTTATTTATAATAGCCCTGCACTGGAAACAATCCAGATGTCCTTCAATGGGTAAATGGTTACACAAAATGTAGTACGTGCATACTACACAATATTACTCAGCAATAAAAAGGCACAATCTATTGATACATACCACAACTTGGATAAATCTCCAGGAAATTAGGCTGAAAAAAGCAACTCCCCAATATTTACGTAGTGTATGATACATTTATGTAACATTCTTGAATTGACAAAACTGTAGAAATGGAGAACAGATTAATTGTTGCCAGTGGTATAGAATTGGCTGGCTGAAGGGAGATGTATTGTGAAAAGGCAACACTAAAGCAATCCTTGCGGTGGTTGAACTGTTGTATATTGACTGTGGTGATGGATTATGAACCTACAGATGTGTTTAAAATACACAGAATTAAATACATACACGCAAGCACAAATAAACCTGGGGAGCAAGATTAGTGGATTGTATCAATGTCAATGTGTTTGTGATATTGTACTACAGTTTTAAAAGTTATCATTGGGGGAAAATGGGTAAAGTGTATATGAAACCTCTGTGTTATCTCTTACAACTGCATGTAAATCTATGTCAAAATAAAAGGTTAAATTTTTACAAATTAGCAACATTTCTGTCTATAATATATGTACATATATAAATATTAATGATTAACTTTTGAAGAACGCCAAACTTGTGCTTATTCACTAATACATGTCTAATTTTTCTAATTTTTACATTCTAAAATAAGCATGATTATTCCAAAGTCATTTATATTAGAAAGTAATACCAGAGAACTTACTTCATTTGAGGGCTAATATAATTTATGTCAGTAACATAACAATATGAAAATATTTGCATCATTAAAATGTCGTGGAAAATTCTTCCTTGTCTATCCTCAAGATAAAACAAGGTTAAAAAAGGGTTATTCATGAAAAAAAAATTTAAAACTATTTAGAAGATAGATTACTGCATTAAGCCATTATTTTGGGAAAAAAAATCCAAAATGATTTCTTTGCTAAATATTACACCTGATATGCATTACCTCATTTAATCATCATGGCATTATGAGATGGGTATTATTATTGCTGTGCCTTTTTTTACAGGTGAGTAAACACTTATGTAGCACTTCTTATTTACCAGTAATGTTCTAAGTGTTTTACATATATTAGCTCATAAATTAGGCAACATACTACCCCCTTTTACACCTGAAGGAATGGAAGGAAATTGTTTAAGGAAGAATACAGGCAGTCTGGCTCCAGACTGTACTACGGTGTGTCCAAGAGACACTAAGTAACAGATAATTTAAACCATCTACATAAAGTCACACAGCTACTAATGGTGAAATCCGGATTTGAATGTATGTTCTTTCCACTACACCAATGTTTACCAAATTCTGATTTTTTGATCATATACATCAGAATTATTTAAGCAGCTTGTTTAAAACGTAGGCCCTCTCCCTTCCTGCATCTCTATTGACTCTAAACCTCCGGTGCCAAAACCTTGGAATCTGAATCGTCAACAACCATCCTAGGAGGTTTTGATTAACATTAAAGTCCCAATCTGGCTGCATTCTAATACACAAAGCAGGTTTTCTATGAGGCTCGAATGAAATATCTGGAATAATTATAAATGATGCCATATTTTATCAATTTTAATGTTATTTATTTATTTATTTATTTGAGAAGGAGTTTTTGCTCTGTTGCCCAGGCTGGAGTGCAGTGGTACAACCTAGGCTCACTGCAACCTCCACGTCCTGGGTTCAAGCGATTCTCCTGCCTCAGCCTCCTGAGTAGCTGGGACTACAGGTGCCTGCCACCACACCCAGCCAATTTTCATATATTTAGTAGAGACAGGGTTTCACCATATTGGCCAGGCTGGTCTTGAACTCCTGACCTCAGGTGATCCCCCATCTCGACCTCCCAAAGATCTAGGATTACAGGCATGAGCCACCACACCCGGCCAGTTAATGTTTAATTTTTAACAACGCTTTAACATCTCTGAAATAGGACTAACTGTTAAAACTGGTGGTTCCTGTAATCACAATAAAAACAGATTTTTTTTTCTTCTTCATGCTACGTAAAATAATGTTGCTTTAGATTTGTTAATGTATGCAGGTTCACTGGATATTAAAATACAAGAGACATTGCTTATTAAGCACTGTTTTTGTTTGTTTGTTTGTTTGTTTGTTTTTCGCTCCTGGGTCACACGTGAAAGGGTGCCCGTCTACATGCCGTAAGAGTCAGAGTTCTGGAAAAAAAAATCTTAAGTCTTCCATCATATGTAGAATCACATATACTATGTGTAAGTTACTAACCCATGAACAGATAAAATAATGAGTTTCAGAACACTTTGAAAATGATAAATCGTTATGTAAATGCTGTGTGTGTATGACTGTAAGTGTAAGCATGGGCTTGAAGTAAGATTATTAGAGAAAGTAGAAATAACTTGATGATGCTCATTTCCAAACGGCACATGCGCATTATAACAGTCATCATGATTTTCAATATTCTTCTTTTTCTTTCTCTAATAATACGAAGCATATCAATAAAGAGTGCTCTTTATTGCTTGCTATGCTCTAGGAAATTATATAAGTGCTTTTCACAGATTATCTTATTTGAGCCTCCCATGAATCCTGTGAGATCCCATATTATTACTGTTGCTATTATCCCTATTTTACAGGAGAAAAATGCTGAGTTGTAGGAACATTAAATAAGTTGATTAAAATTACTTTATGAGAAAGCGCTGAAGTAAAAGTGTGAGCAGAAGCACTCTGAGACAGGAACTTGCTTGTTGAAATACGTCTTAAAGTAAACTTTACTCTAAACTAACCTACATAATGCGACTTCACATAACACGGTAAGGAGAAAGTGGACAGAGAAGTCAAGTTGTAAATAGTCACTGAAAAGGAAAGAAGAGAAAGCAAGAAGATCATGCGGTAAAATATTTGCAAATGTGTTTATTGCAACTCCTTTTCAAACTTACTTGATTTGAATACTTTATTTTCACTTTCTAGATTTTGTCTCTACCAAATGCATCTGATTGCAAAATTTTCCTTTTGTCTCTCTTGTACTGATGTGAGCACTCATTTAACTAACTTTACTTTAAACTACATTATCCATACCTATTCATATTTTCCCATCTCTGTGACTTCATTGTCTGTGATTCTGTTCTATAAACTCTACAACTCTGTTCTTTGATCTGCTGCATATATCTGACAGGTGGACATTCTTCTCATTCTATCTACATTTTCTGCATTGGGTATGCAATCTGAACCTACTCTCAGGAAAATTATGAAGTGAATGTAGTCTTTCAAGTCCTATACATCTTCTTTTAGCATGCTTCTCCTTCTTTTCCCTAGTCCTTTCTGGTAAGTTTTCTCAGTCTATTATTCTAGTTATTGGAAGATTTTGATCTGATAAAATGTGCCCCATATTATTAGGAACTAATATCTTTCTCTTATGAAAGTATTTGTAGTTTAAAAGAAGATTAAATGGAAAAAAGTAACGCTAAGGATGAAGGAATGGATAACTGAGTGAGAAATTGCAGAATAATTGTATCATATTCTATAGTGGGGGGATTGATTCAGAATGGGTACCCTTCTAGCATGCCCAGATACAACTGTATTGGAAAAGCCTTTTGGATACACTCAAAATCTCAATCTTGTACAAGATATTATCAAAATCTGAAAAAAGAAAGATGTATGTTTCTTTCATTAAAAATTCAAAACAGACATTGTATTACTTTTCATTTACTTAATAATTATTATTTGGCTGCCATATATTAGCACCATACAATCCTTATATTTTGGACTCATCAACCTGTTAAATTGTGTTAGTTTTGAAAATTAAAAAATGTAATTCAAGGCCGGGCGCGGTGGCTCAAGCCTGTAATCCCAGCACTTTGGGAGGCCGAGACAGGTGGATCACGAGGTCAGGAGATCGAGACCATCCTGGCTAACACGGTGAAACCCCGTCTCTACTAGAAAATACAAAAGACTAGCAGGGCGAGGTGGTGGGCGCCTGTAGTCCCAGCTACTCGGGAGGCTGAGGCAGGAGAATGGCATAAACCCGGGGAGGCGGAGCTTGCAGTGAGCTGAGATCCGGTCACTGCACTCCAGCCTGGGCGACAGAGCGAGACTCCGTCTCAAAAAAAAAAAAAAAAGTAATTCAAGGCAGAAACAAGTTAAAATAATAAAAATTAGTAGTCCTCTCTATTCAAGGCTGTTTCCAATTTTGAAAATTAATTTGTTTCTTATTATTTTGTTCCATTCATAAGATCTAGTTTCTGCTGCATGAACTATTATCCCAATATTATCTTATTTTAAAAATTTTGTTTTACAATTCAAATTATCATACAACTCTGAAAAATATTTGCATGTCTGAGTATACTACACTTCAAGTTTAGATCCCAAGAAATATATACTGCAACAAACACTAGAAAGGAGCTAAGATTTTGAATTTAGCTGGAGCTTATATGATCCTAATCATGTAAAATGAAGCATAATATTCTATAATTAATACATTTTAGTTATAGAGATTCCCTAAGGTATTATTTTCATGTATAATTATGATATCTAACACAAAATATACAGAATTCATCTAATTTTCCTTAGTTTAAATATACAATGATTTCCTTTGCAGAAACATTGACATTTGCTCTTTTATTAAGAAATACGATTGTTTTCTGTAAAAGTAAGAAGTGCTAGAAAATTATGTTGCAAATGGTTAAACTGTTTCTTCAGTTGGCTTCTCATTTTTTCTCAATATACAGGAGATCTCTTCTGTCTATGAAATTACGTTGATTTTATTAGTGAAAGATGAAGTTGCTGCTTATTTTTAGGTTAACTGAATAAATTCTGGTCTAAATATGACTCTAAATCATAAATTATTTCAATAATCATTAATTCAGTAGTCTCCATAGAACCATG
The DNA here is from genome assembly GCF_047675955.1 of Chlorocebus sabaeus. NCBI lineage: Eukaryota > Metazoa > Chordata > Mammalia > Primates > Cercopithecidae > Chlorocebus > Chlorocebus sabaeus. Next base: position 23,313,053 of record NC_132927.1, read on the forward strand.
ACTTACAATTTACCTAGGTTCACATACTGAAGATGTGAATGACACATCCTTGCGATGGAAGAGGTTACAGTTTCATTTGGGAAGCAAGTATGTAGACAACTAAAGACTACCAGGAATATAAATATAGGTAAGATCCTTAATTCAACTAAAAAAGCATATGAAAAATAAACAGTAATTAACGCACAGTTAGAAAGCAGTTGGGGGGTTGACTTTTGAACACTGTCAATGAGTCTGTTAATGTGAATTGTACCTGCATTTCCAAAATTTCTTAGATTTATTTAGATATGTAATACCAAAAATAAAGATAAAATTAAGCTAAAATATCAGTAGGGAAACAATGATACGCAAGTTAATTTTTAGAATTCTCTTTATGCTTTGGTTCATTCAATCATTGTCAAGCAACATTATTTGTTTCTCCCAGAAAACTCACATTTAGCCTAGTGTCCCCATGAAATATGTGATTAAAACTATCTTCCTGAATAACATTAGCACCATTAAACCACAATTATTTCACCTATCATACAGAAGCCCAGAGTTACTAAACTGAGTTATAATTCTTAAATCACATTAATTCAGGAAGACTTTAGTGCCTGCTTGTTTAACATAATCTTATAAATGATCCCTTAGAAAGGATGTAAAAATCCACACATATCTTAATGGGCTAATTGTGCTCACTGCAGTGTTGAGTCTATAAAAGCTTTTCAAAAGTGAGAGAAATGATGGCATTTTTATCTTAAATTGCAAACATAATTGCTCTTCTAAATATCTTTTTGTTTCTAACTTAAGTGCTATTGACAGTAGAAATTTCCCCAAAACACTAATAGAGTATTTAACATAATTTCATTTATTGAAAAAAAATCCAAGGGAAAATAACATACAGCTATCTGAAACTATTTAGCAGGAGGAAAATATCAAAAGGAAAACGAAATTAAATCTAAACTTTGAGATTTGAAATGAAACTAATATTCAATATAAATTTAATACAATGTATATTTGATTAAACTTACACATTTAAATATATTGATGAAACTCAAGAAATAAAAATGACATCCTGGAAACCCAGGACAACAATTAAGAGCCATACAAAAACGAACTGAAACTAACAAGCTAATCCCTATTTTATAGAATTTCCCATTGTTTTATTGAAAAATAAGAATACATTTTAGCTCCACTCATGGAAAATTATTACAATTGAAACTAAATTCAATCAGTTGTAAATATTTCCTTGAGAAAACTATTTCAGTTTCTACCCAGTGTTTAACCTCTGCCCTACTCAACATTTTGAATTCCAGTTCCCTAATTTCAATATGTTCAATGTACGTTCAGGGTAGTGATATCACCACTCTTAATTTATTAAGCTTTAAATTAATACGTTAATAAAGTCATCCATATACAAATATATGGAATATTTCTCCCTCTCTAAGCCTCGCTTATTTTTCTAAGCAGACATGAACATATGGATTGATTCAGAACTGACATAGTTCACATAAAGATTTCAAGTCTTTAGTCTTTCTTTTTCTGTGTAATAACAACATACATGTTTACTGATAAATATTATGCATATTCGGCAAAGAACATTTTATATTAGATTTGAAAAAAGTTCCGATCATTCTGTGGTTGCTTTTCTCCTACATAGAAGTAGAAAATGCTAGACATTGCTTTTTAAAAATAAGCACTAAGAAAACTAATAAACTGATTAGTTTTAGTCACAAAGGGAACATTATAGGAAAGGAAATAGCTTGGGAGTGAACCCTATGATTTTATTGTTTTCACAGAAAATGCAATAACTCCTCATTGACATCAACTACCCAGTTGCAAGAAGAGTGTACCTTCTGCTTTGGTGAGACACAGATGAAGCAATTAGTAAAAAGTAGTCATCAACCAAGAAGCAAATTAATTTGGGGTAAAATTTTTCCAGTTTAAATGTCTGTTGATTGGCCCTGATCTTTGAAAGGCACATTAAAAAAAAAAAGTATTGTGGTAAATAATATGCGTTCACAAGAATACTTGGAAATCAGTCTATAAAAATCAGATTATTCCATCACCATCTTTCAAATCACTAATCAGAGCAAAGAAAAATCGATCATGAAAAACAACACAGGTTCATACAGTCTTTATAACTAAATGAATTAATTGTTCTTCGAGTTACACATTTTATTGACATATATGTTTATTATAAAGTTTTTAAAATAAAAACGCATGTTTGGTGAAAAGTTAATACAGATGTAATTTGTATTTCATCATATTTTAAAATACAAAAGAATGGAATTGTTTTTACTCTATTACATGATGTAACTGACTAGCTGGGTTGTAATTCTCAATGTTATAATTATCATAATTCATTGCCATGCCGAAGTCAATTCTGCATTATGTGTGAAATGAAATACCTCTTTAGTTTAGCCTATTGCATGACATTGTGGTGCACCATGCATCTTTCAAATCTCTTTAAGAAAAATTAATGACAGGCCAAACTTGTGACAAAGTAGTGTGAATAACATTGAAGGAAGAAACATTTTAAACAGGGGTATATTATGATTTGTGGTGGAATTAAAAAACACGTAGCAGGAAAAAGGAAAAAAAAGAGTGAACCTAGGTATATATATAATGTACTTAAAGAGAGGACTCAGATTTTTTAAATGGACAAAATAAAAATTACATTATTTTTAAATACTGCATAGTCAGTGAGCATTTGATGTAAACCTTACAAATATGGTTGGGTGTTTTTTTTTTTCACTTTAGGGTTTGTTGAAAAGTAGTAACATTAGGCATTGTTTGGCACTTCTGGCAATGTTAGTGACTTCAGTGAATTTCATTATATCTATGATGCATTTCACATATCACTACAAAGAAATGCTGCCAATTGCAATTAAAATGGGCCCAATTGCAGAGATGTTAATATGGAGAGAGACAAGCATTCTTGAACTCATGAAATAGAATAATACTCCAAATTAAAATTGGGATCAATTACTGGCAATAAGAGATTACATGGTATATTCTTTCTTCTAGAACATTAAAAACTCCATTGCCTGGTGCCTCTCTATAACAGAACAAAAAATATTGGCATCAATTACACTTTAAATATGTTATCAAAATGGAAAAGGAAAACTATGTTGGTGAGTCCAGTTCATAATAAATACAAAAAGTATTAGGAAAAGGAAGGCAGTTGCTAAATGGGTGTTTTAAAAGTTTCATTATTTTTACTAACATTAAAGAAGAGGTTACTTAACAAAATTTACATTTCACTTGTTCCAGTCTTTAAAAATTTCTGCATTTTATCCATGTACTTTCAATTAAAGCAACTGAACATATGATCTGTAGTGAAAAATGTTGATTCAAATTGTTTGTTGGTTTACGTGAATGATCCAGAACCCATTTGAGATATACATTTTATTACCATCTCAATAAGCCTGATTGCTTTACACTTCTTCTGATTGCCCCTTTGTTCTTCACATTCATCTGCAATTTTTTAAAAATTTAATCAAAATTAATTTGTGAAGTACCAGCCAGTTCTCATCAACTTCTGAAGCATTGTGTATTCTTACTGTTTGAGATGGTAGGAAAGATTTTAATATTTTATAAATGCTTAGTAGTAGGATTGAAACTTTTTCTTACAGTAGTTTCTTTGTGCAGGATTACTTAGGATAATAGGACATTTGATTGTGTACCGGAAAAGGACACATGTATATTCAAATATTCTGAAAATAGTCTTTTTTTATTTAATTTTTATTTTTTTGCAAAAGCCTCACTCAAATCAATTTAAAGATCAAGGGAGGGAGAGGCAATGAGTTGAGTCTCCTTTTAGATCTCAAACATTTTCATTGCTACTATCATGAATGAGAGTACAGAAAATCAATTAAAAAGGGTGATCTACTGATCAGAGATAGTGGAGAAAAGGGGCTAGTTGCCACAAAATGGAAGTCAAGATGAAGAGAAATTTTGTAAAAAGTAAAAGAAATGCCCCAGATATCGTGTACTTGAATCTCTTTGGTCTGATAAAGTGTATAGGTTACTGTGAAACTCTGAAAAAATTTTAATATGCCTAATTCATTCAAATAAGTTATGAAACTCATTTGTTTATTATGTTTATTTAAAGGGCTTGGTTCAGATCAATTCCATCATTACCTAAATATTCAAACTGGCCCCCTTTTGAACTGACTGAAAATAGACATTAAATTCCAGGTTCATATATATTTCATATTTAACCTTCAAAGGTTTAACTGCTTTTTGCATGTATTACAAATATAGGAGAGTGCATCAGGGAGTTCCTATTAACATTTCTTTCTGCAGACATTAAGGTATGTGGAACACTGAAGATTTATCCCATGGTAACCAATAAATTGTATAACTAATTTCATTTTAGTGATAAGTGAATATTTCTCAACAAACACACATACTGCTTGTCATACCTTCCCTGGAAAGAGGCTTTATTGGACATAAGCTGTAAAATTATATTTTAAGTTGAATTACTGAATTTGCACAAACATTTCTACAGAATTGTTTTAAAAAATCAAGCTTTGTCGTTTTCCACTACATTTTGTTGTGCTTTTTATATTAATACTCGCAAATATTATAATTTAATACTTATATGCCAATTACTTGCATAAGCAGGTTTTTTTTAATCCTGGGGTGTTGAAAGAACATATAATAATAATATTCTTCTTAGACAAAAGTCTTTTTAAATGAAGTTAAAAGCTGAGATAATTTAAGGAAAAGGATCTTCAAATTTTCATAACCAACAGGTTTAAGTGAAATTTACAATGCATTGGAAAACTGGCTGGTTAAAGATATGATTTGTCCTCAGGTAGCTCAAAATCATTTTTACAGGTTTTTGTTTTTTTGTAAAAGTGTTTTTTAATCTTGGTAAAATAATAAAATAATATTTCACAATTTGCACAGAGTCTGACTAAAGGGCAGAGGCATATTACCCTCAGAGTTTAGAATAAAGCCAGATTTTTCAGGCCCAGTTCCACTGTAGAGTTAGTATGCACTGCAATCCCAAACATTTTCTTGTTCCCTCTAAAGCTAGGGCCAATTTCATTTCAAATGGAGGTTAGAGTAAAAAAAAATCACTTTTGTGTTCTACCACCTTCTGCACTAAGTATTCTTAATAACCTTTTGCTCTGGTTGACCCATTTAATAACCTGGAAGAAAAACAGTGTTGCTCCATGTCTGGTCTCAATGGAAGTAATTTTCTAATGGACAATAAGCCGAAAGGCCATGGCTGTCTAGGAGGTTAAACAACAAATATCTTGTCTGCATGGGCTTACGCAGCAGCTTCGGTCCTTTCTTCTTCAGAAGCGGCTTTGTTGTCTTGCCTGTAATTTGCACATTTAGGCTCTGTAGTTTGTTTATAAAATAGTTTTACACAAACCACTCTTAGCAGTGCAAGCTTCTGAGTTGAAAATTATTCAGGCTTGTTTCATTGAAGGCACTTGGTTTCCATGGCAATTTATAAAAGATGGTGGTTTGGTTTCTTCATTGGAACAGATGACGTAGTTTGGGTGTTCAAGTGGCCGCAAGCAAACTCCGATAAGCCTGTGTAATATGTAAGCCCAGGTTTACCATCCTGGATAGTAGTGCATGCAAAAAGAGACAGCATACAGTTATCTAGCTTAGCCATGGGAGAAAAATAATAATAATAAATGTGGGATGGGGATAAGGTGGGGAGAAACATGAATGCTTTAAATAATTCTGAGTTCGGATTATTTTCAAGGAAGGGTAACAGCCAAAGGTAAAAGGGCCTACATTTATTTAATTCTCTATGAAAACCTTCTCGAAAGGAAAATAAATGCCAGCTCTTCACGTACCCTGTTTACAGTGAGGTTTTTGTTGGCAGGCCATTAGGTTTCCATGGTAACAAGCAAACTATTCATTTGAAACAAAACCAGCCATGACTTTGTGCTTTGACAAGGATTTCTATAGCTCTTTTTTTTTTTCTTTTTTTCATTTTTTTTTTTTTTTTCCAGAGTTCAACCAGATGACACTGTAATCTTTTTTAGCCACAAAAGCACCTGAAGGTCTCTTCTCTACTCAGGTCAAGAATATCTTTTATGTTTAGTTTGGAATAAGTTATACTTCCATGATGTCTTTTTATCCCCAGTGCTTAAAAAAATTTGTTTTTATTATTTTGTTTTTGAGTCAGTAGTCAGTGGAGGAATCTTTGGTAGTTTGTTTGTTCAATGTCCATTTACAAAGACTCTTTCTTCATGCCAGTGCCTGGTGAATCTTTTATAGCCTCTGCCAGGATAAGGTCACCTTCGAGGACTTAAGATAGAGATGAGGACGATAATGGGAAAAAGCCATATATGAACCAAAATCCCAACAGCACCATCAACGGAATCTAAAGATAAGGAAAATAAATGCAAACAAAAAAAAGAAGAATAAGCATTTCATATAGCTACTAACACAACCTGGGTGAATAATAAAACAAGTATAGGGAAGCTATTTATTTTTATTTTGTTTTGTTTATCAGCTTTATTGCTAAGGGAAGTGAAAAGGAAAATGAATATATGGTAAGGCACTTGATAAAAAGATTTACAGATTTTAAATTGATATAATAGGCTATGAAAACTTGTTCGTGAGATATTCACAGAGGTTTGTGGTTGAGCTCAATCTTAGAGAGTTCTGCTAGCTCTAGGAAAGCAGGAACATGGAGAAAATTATCAGAAATCACAAAGTAAGATTTTTGTTTTTCAAGCTTCCAGAAGTGGATAAGTTTGAAGACTGAAAGAATATCTTAATGAAAACTAGAAAGGGATGATTTTGTGTACTGAAATTAACTACTGCTACTAGTAGATTATCCATGTTTAGATCAGTCCATTATCTATAAATTATACAAATCATTTTCTCTTTATTTTCACTTTTAGAGGCATGATGAAGTCCATTCTAACTAAAAAATCCCTTCCACCAATCAGCCTGGAAAGTTATACTTAACTGGAATTTCTGTTAAAACCTGGTGTCCAGGTGATGCCTCTTAGAGTACATGCCTCACTGAGGAGGGATAACACAGGTATAATTCATTAACCTAGCTAAAGTTACAAAATGACTTGTATCTAGGGTAGAGTTGAGTTTGACAATGGAGAAATACAATCTTATATCTGGATGGTGTGGACCATAGTTCCATTTATCGCCCGGAAATAATTGGCAGCCTGAGGAATCAGGAAGAGGCTTTCAGCCTTCAGGTTGGTCTGTAGTTAGAATATAATATTCACTTAATAATCATCAATCAATCAAATCCTAGTCATCAAAATGAACTTAATAAATGGTAATTAAATGACACAAATGTAACAGTAAACTTTCTGATACCAAATAGATTATTTTTGTTCAATTAAGATTATTTATTTCCCCTAATTTATAGACTTTAAATAAAAATATCCCCAATACATATAGGGGGTATTTTCATATTTAAAACTGCCGCACATTTCTTGGACTTGCTAGTTTAAGAGGAAAAAAACTAATTATAAAAATGTTCTATTGTAATAGAACTTGTACAGTAATGAAGTCCCTATGGGCTTTCACAGGCATTTAACTGTGGCTATTTTTATCAGTTATGCTTTCTTTCTGCACTAGGGAGTAAATAATTTCCTTTGCTTTCCTCCTTTGAAAAGTTTAATTCAACTTATTGAATTTATTTATAAGATTTGTGCTTACATTATGAAAATGTAAAATTTCTGTATATAGTTGTAACTGCTTTTAATTAATAAAATGTTACTGCCACTCAGTCATACTATGAAATTCAAAAGAAATACTATTATCCTTTGAGGAGAATACATGTTTTCCTGTGCATTAGAAAAACTGTTCTTTTGAGTATAGCTACTGGTTTTCTAAAGCAGAACTAGACAGACACAAGGATAAATTTTTACTAAATATGTTATTTGAAATACTAAGTTTATGACAAGATACTATGAGCAAAATGGCTCACTGTTACATAAAAATCTTAGTTTTTGTCTTTTGACAATACTTAAGAAATGAGTCAATTCAGTTCATATGAGTAATCAGTGGACAATTGTACACATTTAACTTTGAACATCTAGACTGATATAGTTTCTCACCAAATATAGAAAATTAACAAAGACTCTGATTTGCTCTAGACTTACACAAGATAGATTTTCATGCTTTTGTATGTGCTAAATAATTGATGAGCAATTTGTGTAAATTTAGTTTGATTACTTTCTCTATATATGACCACAAAATAAAAGATTCCAGATGAGTCTAAGATAATCCTTCAATTGCAGTCATTTTTAACAGGAATGATTTTATAGATTTCATAGCTTCAAATGTGAAATACAGAGATGAGGATTTTAAGAAGCAGCTAAACACATAATTCTAAATCTTTGTGCATTATTTATCATGTTTTATTTATATCTCTTCTATTATAAAATGGACCTGTGATGAAAAAATAAAATTAAAGATATCATTAGACCGTCATATTCAAAAGAGGGTATACAGTGAAAATCAAATTACTAAACAAGCTTTTGGTGCAGATAGGAGATTAGACCATATTAGGGCTACTTCATTACTTAATATATGTATTTGGGCTCTTTACAATGCTGAATCTGTTAAACTGGCTGGCAAAAGGCCAGGAGCAGTGGCTCACGCCTGTAATCCCAGCAGTTTGGGAGGCCGAGGCAGGTGGATCACCTGAGGTTGGGAGTTCAAGACCAGCCTGGCCAACGTGGTGAAATCCCGTCTCTACTAAAAATACAAAAAATTAGCAGGGCGTGGTGCCGCGCGCCTGTAATCCCAGCTACTCAGGAGGCTGAGGGAAGAAAATCACTTGAACCCGAGAGGCGGAGATTGCAGAGTGAGCAGAGATTGCACAGTTGCACTCCAGCCTGGGCAATGAGAGCAAAACTCCGTCTCAAAAAAAAAAAAAAAAAAAAAAAAATTGGCTAAGTCAGAAAATATATTCACTATATTCACAAACTGGAGGCATAAAAACATCTATGCTGACATGGTAAGGCTTGTGTCCTCACACAAATCTCATCTTGAAATATAATCCCCATAATCCCCACGTTTCAAGGGAGAGACCAAGTGGAGGTAATTGAATGATGGGGGCTGTTCCCCCATACTGTTTTCATGAAAGTGAGTTTTCACTAGATCTAATGACTTTATTATTATTATTATTTATTTATTTATTTATGCATTTTGAGACGGAATCTTGGTCTGTCGCTCAGGCTGCAGTGCAGTGACGTGGTCTCAGCTGACTGCAAGCTCCGCCTCCCGGGTTCACGCCATTCTCATGCCTCAGACTCCCGAGTAGCTGGGACTATAGGGGCCGGCACCACGCCTGGCTAATTTTTTTCTTCGTATTTTTTAATAGAGACGGGGTTTCACCTTGTTAGCCAGGACGGTCTCCATCTCCTGACCTCGTGATCCGCCCACCTCGGCCTCCCAAAGTGCTGGGATTACAGGGGTGAGCCACCGCGCCCGGCCAACCTAATGATTTTATAAGGGGCACTTCCCCCTTCTCTCAGCAATTCTCCTTGCCGCCTTGTGAAGAAGGTACTTTGCTTCCCCTTCACCTTCTGCCATGATTGTGAGTTTCTTTAGGCGTTGACCAGCCTTGCTGAACTGTGAGTCAATTAAATCTCTTTCCTTTATAAATTGCCCAGTCTTGGGCAGTTCTTTATAGCAGTATGAAGATTGACTAATACAATTTACATTATAAATATGTGCTACGTATACAGGTTCATCAAATATTTTAATAAAAGTTTTAAAATCGTCTAAAAAAAGTAATGTCAAATAAAGTTTTAAAATCTTAAAAATAAAAGTGTACTTGCCTTACACAGATCTAAATCAAAATCTCACTTCTATTTTATCTTAGGCCAAATATGTCTGCAATTGAATTTAATACTTTAAAAATAACTGAAGAAACTTTAGTGTATTAGATATAAGAATTTTTAAATAAACCAACTAAAAATAACTTTTTAAAATTAATTAAATTAAATGTTAATCTAATAGTAATATTACTTTAACGTTACAACAAACCAATCTCAAGCAAAGATACTTACTCTTAGTTGCTAGGTCTTGTTTTGCACATTCTCCTTCTGCAATTGATACATCATCAATAGCAATGTCACCTTCTATTCCAGGACCTCGGATACCTTCAAAAATGAGCTACAAATATGAATGAAACAAACCTAAATGTGGAGCTTTGATTTGCAGATCAATTTCTTTTGAGAAATCAAGGAGACAAAAGTAAACTTGTCAGTAATCCTGGCATCTTTTAGATTTGATGACTTTCAGAATTAAAACATGCAGAAAACATAAACTTTCATCCTGAAACCGGTAATTCAGTCTTCCTTGCATTATATTAGTTTTTCTCATCAAAAGCTCTGTGTCAATTTTAAAGCAAAACTAAATTTAATCAAATAATACAATAAAAAAACAATGACTACACATCCTCTTTTAATTTTTAAGGATAAGAAAACAATGTTTTATTTGAAAAGTCTTTCTCTGACATAGATATTTTCTGGTTTTATCTGAACATAACTCATAACATTAGTTTTCTAGAAATACTTTAAAGAATGAATCAATTCTGGATTCTTTACAACAGTAATATGTATATTGAAGCCCAGACCAAAGTTTTTCTATCTCTGACATTGATTTCTCACAAACAGATTGAATATGTTCATCATATTCCCATGTTGACTTTATAATTTACCTCCATGGTTTCACAGCTGATATTCCATTTTTTAAACTTGAAGATATTTATCAGTCTATTTATGTTGAATATCTCATGGTATACCTTTGAATTTATGGTGGCTATAACAATGGTGATCACTGAGGCTCAGTGCATGAATATTGAAAGAATAAATGAGTACAATCAGAATCCTTTCTTATTAAATACTCAATATAATGACAATAGAAGCACAATTAGCAAATTTATATATATTTTTTATTTTTACAGAAACAAGACTCTTAGAAATTTCTTTATGACTCCCAAATTATTCCTTGCTTTCAGGAAAACTTTTTAATCTTTTTGATGTTGTAAGGCAATTCTTGCATTCAGTGGTGGGTGTATAGTTCTAGAAAAATATTTACATGTTAAAAGAAAGTATCTACTTTGGTCATTCCAAAGAATAGTTTTATAAAAAGCTGTTTCTAACATCAATCTGGTAATGTGCATTATTAATAACATTCCTAGACTTATGTCATCACAACAGATTTGACAATGTTTATTTTTATCAATGCCAAAGTTTTTGTTTTTGTTTTTATTTGAAAACATCTCTTCAAAGGCAAATCAGAGTCATTTCTGAACTTTTCAAAGCTGCTGTCCTGGGAGAGCCATAGCTTAATTACGATGATTTTGAGAGAACTTAGGCTATTTTTGAGAAATTGATCCAATGGTCTTTGATATGCTCTCATAATTTTATCAAAGGGAATCTCCAGGTAGTAAGCAGAGGGAATCAGTTGTCAACTTTTGTATTGAGACCCTGTCCTTCACTTAAATGTAGTTCATAAACAAAGAATAATTTTCATGATTTGATAGCAGAGAAAAATGTGAGTTCTTACTGATATATAAATATGATAAATATGGAGTTTCCTGCTTGTCTATGTTAAGATAAGCATGTTCTTAAAGATTTTCCAAAGCCATCTCTTTGAAAAACATTTAAAATGGTCTGTTTCACTGAAGCCAAAACAAAATGGCAGCTGCTAGCTTGGTTCTACTGTTTTATGTATTACGCTTGTTCCTTTGAATGATAAAAGGTTTTGTAGCTACCATGGTTCATCAGAAAACTTCAGCACAAGTATATTACATAAAACACTATAACCAAGTTAGCAGTTAAGCAAATTCTCAGTCCTCAGATAGAAGTATTATTGTGGCTGCTTGGAATTGATGACTTCCATTTGAGATAGCATGGTGTCTGGAAAGGTAACTAGGAAGTGGCTTTAAAAAGTCTCAGAAGACTTTTAAGCAGTCCTTTATTTGAAAGGTCTATGAGAAAGAATTTAGAAAAAAAATGAAAAGTATAAACATTTGAGAGAATTGAATATGGAGAAAGGGAAGTCATTTTAAGGTGCAGGATATTCCACATTATGGATATAATTTATTTAACCAGTACCCTATAGTCATTGTTAGACATTAAAACTATTATCTCCTATTATGAACAAGGCTGAGGTGACTACATTTCAAGCACATTGTTGTTTAAGGTCTATAAAGTGCCCCTATGAGCAAACTACCTGTGAGAAAATATTTCCATTTTTCCAAAAGGTAGGTTTTTAAGTCTTGGGGTATATTTTCCCTCTTTGATATGTGTCCCTTACATGATAGAGAGTCAATGTTAGAGTAAATCAACAGTTACTATTAAATACTGTTTGTAGAGTGCAATACAGGTTTTACAATGCAGCCATAGCAAAGATAAGGGGTTTGCATTCCCATGTGCTTTATGTGGGCAAGTGAGATGTGGTGAAGAGTCTAATAAAGGTGGGTTAAAATGCTCTGCACCTGCTCGCACTTGAAATTTACACAGATGAAGCTGAAGTCAAAATCCATTTATTAGGAAGGATGTTTGAAAAACATCCCTGTGTTCTGTATCACTGAAGCCAAAACAAAATGGCAGTACATGGATTTCCCATCTTAGTTATGTAAAGGTAAAAAGTTTGAAGAAAATACCTATGCTTTTTCTTATTCAAAGTACACAATTGCTTTTACTTAGTAAGTTCTTGTTACTTCCAGGTAGGAGTCATATAAAATGGTGAGATTTCTTTAAAAATCAAAACTAAAACATACATGTCATCAAAGTCATTTCTGAATTTTTCAAAGCTGCTGTCCTGGGAAAGTCATAGTTTAATTACAATGATCGTGCCATTACTCAAAGCATTTCAACACTTCTTCTGCTACTGCCTTTAAAGGATTAAACAATTCTCTTTTTTCTGTTACTTTTCTTTTTCATCCTGTCTTCCTGCCTCCCTGTGCAGCTTGATCAAAATCAAAAGGTTGGACCTAGGCTTGTGCTAAAAAAAAAAAAAAGTCCAAGAGCAGTGAAATTATGGAAGATAGACCCTTTTGTAGTCAGATTGAGAGAATGTGTCGGAAACCATCTGTAGTAAACATCAGGAAGCAGATTGACTAATGTAATTTAATATGTGTGCTACCTACCTACTGGCAATATGTTGACTATAAGTTTGTGTTCTGCTGAAGAGCAAAAGTAGAAATCAACAAAAATCAAAGCATCATGTGTCCACAGGGCTTCCTATACCTACAACATTACCTTATGTGAATATTTCATCCCTTGGTGATACCGAATGAATGAAGTGGTACAGTAAAAAAAAGTACGCTAATTTGCAAATATATTATTTACAGTTACATTTACAATTATTGATACTACATTTTGTCATTGATAAAGCAAGGTATTTTCTTTAAGTATAGCAGGAATTTTAGACATTGTGTGTAAATAAATCTAATTAGTGGTTATTTATTGGAATGATAAAAATAATTTCTAGGAATAAAACTCTTAGTACAGTCATAATTTATATTTTAAATATTTATTTGTAATCTTGTGATGATGAATCTATTTTAATAGGCCAGAGAAATACTTGCAGTCTTCCACAGGGTCCTTTTTGAACAGAAAGAAAAAGGTCCTGTGTAGCATGTTTGTTTCCTTTTGATTTCCACAGTTTTGCTATTAGGAAAATATAGATTAGTTTTTAACTGGTTGAATTTCACAAAGAAATATTTATTGCATCGTTTTATTTATGCTCTGAGCTCTTGACTACAATTATATTTCTGAATTATTGTAATTAAATTTTATAGATTCAAACAGATTCATAAATGACTTTTAGACTAAGATCTAGAGACAGCATGTTTGACTTGACATTGTTTTTGTGTGAGTTAGATTAGACAAATATAAAGTGTAGATATTAAATTTAAATGATGTGCCTTAGCCAAACTTTTAAGCATTTGTAAAAATAAATCTTTGCTTGGCATTTTCTAGAATATAAAGATGAGAAATTATAAGTCCATTAAAATATGATGTGTTTAGCCATAGAAGATGTGATCTTTACACAACAACAAAAAACATTAATTATATTTATTTTGAGAATTAAGACTCTAGTTTAAAAAGTTAAATTGTCATATTTTTATGACTTTCCATCATTATTTTGACTACTATTACATTACAGAGATAAAACCATTTTCGTTTCCTCTTCAATACTTCTGAAATGCATTTGGTTTAGCTGACTTGAAGAAGGAATTAACAGCATCTAGGTACCCATGGAGAAAATGTTAAGGTTTAGGTCTCCTAAAAGAGGGATAAAATTATGCAAAACCCATTCCTCCCACACAATAGCAATATTATTTAAAATTATTTCCCTTAATTGAAATGACGAGTTTAAAATTGAAATGTTTTCACAGTGTGTTCATACAACTCAGCAAACTTAACATATAAAAAATTCTGCATAATCAGAAAATTAACTTTTGGTAAGTAAATTCAAATGGGAATTTTTAAATTAATGTGGATTTCTGTATTAGAATTATACCTCACAAAATTGTTTCAACTCATCAATTGACAGTTTCTTACACACATTATAATGCTTCAAAGCATATTAATATAGAGGTCAAAATAAAAATATAGATGATGCTATGAAAGTGTGTTCAAATGTAATTTCTCAGCAAGAAAAGAAGAGCTACATGAATCATTAATGAGTAAAAGTAGATGGGGGAATTAAATAATACAATGCACTTCTGATGATTTGCCTTCATTTTTAATGGTGACTTTTGCAAATATTTACAACATAGTTTCTTCCTGACGAAAGGCAAATCATTTCTAATCATTACTGCTAAGGCAAATGCAAAACCCTAAGACTGCAGTTTGAAAACCGACGGTACATATCACTTTGAAAAACTTCAGGATATAAATATATTTTAAAATAACCACTAGCATTAATAATATTATCTTTATTTTATTACTGGTTTAGCAAATAATTGAACTATCCTCAACCATTACAAAACAAATTTGAAGAGAGACAACATAATAGACCTAGTGGGTAGCCTTGGCTTTTTCCCTGGGGAAACCATCTCAAATCAGAACGGTGAGTTTAACTTCACAGTGCTCTGCCAGTTCAACTTGTGGGACAAATGTCAATTAGCTGTGAGAATTTCTAATGTTAAATAATAACATGAAAGTCGACTGTTGGGAAAGACAAAGAAATTCATCAAGTTGTGAGCTGCAATTGGTAAATGTTTTTAATGGTTAAGTCAGGAGTCACCATTGTGTCCATATAATTGCCCTGGAATGTGGCTTAGAATGCCAGATATGCTACATGAGCATGTAATGTCTGCTAATGAGGACAATATTTTCTAGCTTATTATTATTCTTAGTTGGAACATAGGGCAGAATGATGTAAGGAGAGCAGTATAGTCTCTTTTCCAGTCCCTGTTACAGTGTTAAGGATTTCTACCTTTATTTTAAAAAATTATGTCAAAACCTATTTCTAAGTCTTGAAATGAATAAGTAAGAGCAGGAGATTTCCAGAATCCCTTTCACTTAAACTAAGAAAATGTAAGGAGCATTTTGTGTCTTATAATTTATATACTTTACCCCTGGAAAACATTTGGAATATCCTATGAAAGAAGTAAAACATTAAAAGGGGATGGTTAAATATTTTCCTTGGTATGGGATGTAAAATTAATTGACATTATAAGAATATATCCATTTTGTTTCTTTGGAATTGTTGCCCTAATTTTTCCAAATGTAGCAAAATATATTTTCATCCCAAGCACTGATCATGCTAAGTTAATTCTAGTAAATGAACCCAACATAAATTTCAATAGAATAAAATTTCTACTTGTCTTGGAAAGTACTAAACAATAATTGTATTTTCAACTAAGCAAACTAATTGGACCCACTCAAACAAAGGACTGTCCAAGTAATTTTGTAAAGGATTTATGGATCAAATTAATTTAAAGTCATGTAACTCAAAACAAATAAAACAGCATAAATGTTAGTGAAAGAGACTCAAAGTCACTTATATTCCATTTAAAATTTCAAGAGGTAAAAGTTTTGCCTTCCACTTGAAGTAAATATATCCTCAAATGCCAGAAAGTTACATTTGAGTAATATTAAAGCTTCTCACAACTTAATTTATATGGTAATATATTGGTATTATTGTTGTTATCAGGAGTTCCTAGAAGATGTTACACACCAAAAAAAATATTTTTGAGAAGCTTGACAAGTTATAAAAGATTTTTGGGTAAAAAAAATACTTCGTATAAAAAATTCAAAACAAATCTTCTCTAAAATGAAATAAGACAAAAACAACAAAAGTGGCATGGGATTATTTAGTTGTGTTTCATGTGTCCTTGAACAATCAAGATTAATGAAATACAGTCCTTAGCCAGTAGACCTAGAAATATGTTGGGAAATGAAAGAGCATAGATCAAAATAAAAAGATGATTTTATCTATCTTTATTTTCCATTGGTAATTTAAATAGCTTAAAAATGCATCAATTCAAACTATTTACAAATACAAATTTTTCCATTTGTTTCCAAGAAAAATAGAGTAACAGGAACAAGAGCTATCTTTCTACTTTAAACAACCAAATAACTAGGCCAAGTATATGAAACCACAGTGTTAAGGATACTAGATATCAGATAATGAAGACGTGTGTTCCCTGGGAAATGGGAGTCAAATAAGGTGAATTCTGTTGACCAGTACAAAGTTTATAGGCCATGGTGCAAGTAGAGGAAAAGAAGGTGAAACCTGGTAGAAAATCTGAGTTGAGGAGATGAGAGTTCAAAAAAACAAAGGAAGCCGGAATGTTCAGGGCAGAATACCAGAGAAAAACAGTGGCAGAGAAAAAGAGAGAGAGAAACAGAGCACTGCAGAGAGTCCCCCTTGAGTATTCAGCAGAGTACTGATCAGGACATGAAATGAGGAATCTACCCAATACTTGGGAAAGAACCAGAGGGATCAATTTGAGTTAACAGTGCCCAGCCTTCACAGGACTGGGAATGGTGACTGCTCCCATCCACCACATGGAAAAATTTCGTAATACATGGGACATTTGGTGGAGGATTCAGAATAGTCTTGCCTTCATCATGAGAAATAATTAGCCCTATATCAAACATTACTCTAGTCTCACCTGACAAGTCTTAACAGCAACACCTAAAATAATGAAACTGTTTTGAAGTAACTTAACTATCTTCCCTGAAAAAGCTCAAGAATATTTATAAGAATACAAAAATATGCAGCACCTATCAAGGTAACAGTCACAATGTCTGGTACCCAGACAAATTACCAGACTTGTAAAAAAATAACGAAAACAATGATCCATTATGAGAAGAAAAATCAATCAACTGAAACCAACCAAGAACTTATATAGATGTTGACAATAGCAGATAATTTAAAATGTTTATGATAACTGGATTTCATACATTTAAAATATTAACTAAAGACATACAAATATTTGCTAAAAAGATTCAAATTGAACTTACAGAGATGAAAAATCCAATGACTTAGATGAAAAATACACCGAATAAAACTAAAAGTAAATTAGACATTGCGGAAGAAACTATTGTTGAATGTGAAGACAGAATAAAAACTATCACAAATTAAACATAAATAGAAAAAAATGAAAATGCCTTAATGAGTTGTGTGACACTTTCAAGCAATTTTATCTATGTGTGATTGAAATCTTCAAAGGAGAGGAGGACTAGCAGAAGTATCTGAAGAAACATTAGTGAGAAAAACCTCAAATTTCATGAAAACTATAAATCCACAGATCCAAGAAATTTAATGAACACGAAGCACATATAGAAGGAAGAAAAATATATCAAAGCACATCACAATACAATTTATAAAAATGAATGATAAGGAAAATCTTAAAAGCAACCAGAGAAAAAAGTCACATTACATACAGAAGAATAAATTTAAGGCTATCCACAGATTTATTCCTGGAAACAATGCAAAGAAGAAGAATATGGTACAATATCTGAAAAGTTCTTAAAAACAACAACAACTACAAAAACAAGGACACTTAATCAGAGGAAACTTTCAAAAAATGTGTGGTATATTATGATCTTGGTATTTTGTTTATTGTGAACTTTGCTGGAATTTTGTGTTGGAGAGGCAGTCATGTGGGAAGTGAAAGTATATCTAGAATAATATCAACTTTTTAGAAAAAATTTTGCTTTTTATGACAATATCAGTATATACATTTTAATATTAAGGTTACTTCTGTCAGTAATACTTTGGAATCCTATCTTCACAGTTTAATTTAGTTTGATGATATGTTGTCATTCATTCGACTGCATTGTTCTTCATAGAAACAAAATGATTCTTTTATTTTTCAGAATCATATGGGAATAAATCTTTTATATATCTGTAGATAATTGGCTAGTCTTACTCTCTGATACTTTATCATTGTGAATGACTATGTATTTTTATCATCCTGGTTTGATTTAGAAGTGCAATCTCCAAAGCAATTAGAATTTATAGATTAGATTACAAGAAAAGGTCATTCCACCAATTAAAAATTGGCACGATTTTCTATACCCTTACAACATATGCCATGAAATGCATCCAAAAAAAACACTAGTAGAGGAAACATTCAATGCTATAAATACAGTGTCATGAAATAGATTTGAATTCTTTTGAAATAAGGCATAGAGCTGCAGAAGATATATGTCATAGACTTTGAAGATATTTTACCATATTATTAAAATATAAAAATATTTGGATATGTAGATATATATTTATATATGTATATATGTTTATACACATTAAAATCATTAAAAACTGTATTAACTCCATTGAAATAGCTTAATCATCTGTTGTCTCTAGATATAATGGCCACTGTTGCAGTCTTTACAATTTCTGTATTTTTACTGGTAACTCTCTTAGCTAACTCTCTAAGTTTTACTTCTTTTCTATATAGAAACAAAGAAAAATAAAGTCATCTTAATTTTAATAATCAGTGATCAATTACTGATATGGCATTAAATCAAAAGGAACTTTTTGCTATGAGTACATAAAATTTCATCAAGAAAAATCCAAACAGATTGATAATTGATTACCAAGTTCCATTATTATAGAAACTTATATATATATATATATATATATATTTCTTTTTCAGGGAGTAAAATATAAGCATGTGGTTTTATAGAAATCACGGGCGGATCACGAGGTCAGGAGATCGTAGACCATCCTGGCTAACACGGTGAAACCTCGTCTCTACTAAAAAATACAAAAAACTAGCCGGGCGTGGTGGCGGGCGCCTGTAGTCCCAGCTACTTGGGAGGCTGAGGCAGGAGAATGGCGTGAACCCGGGAGGCGGAGCTTGCAGTGAGCTGAGATCCGGCCACTGCACTCCAGCCTGGGCGACAGAGCGAGACTCCGTCTCCAAAAAAAAAAAAAAAAAAAAAAAAAAAGAAATGGATTACATTTTTTCCAGGCAAATCATTTAAATTTTGATAAACTATTATTCAAACCAATTACCTGATGAGTATTAATGAATAAAGGAAAAGCGCATTTATCTTTATAAAGCAGCTTTTAGAACTAAAGCAAAACTTAATCATAATTTTTGTGATGCTTATATCATTGGATTTCTGAATATTCATATTTTAATATTTCCTCAAGATCTACCTTTAATGTTATGCTCATTTACAGCAACTAATTAGCCAAAATTACTATTCTTACCTGAAATGAAGTAATTGGGTATATATTAACATGAGCCTCATTCCATCTTTGTCCTTTATTCCCACTTGAAGACCACAGTGGATTCTCTATTGTTGTTTGCCCTTTCAAACGTAGATAAACATTTAAGACGCCTAAAAATGACAATAAAATTTTATTTTGCATAGTCATTTTCAACTCAAATTTGTTTTTCCTTGACCAAATACTCGTAAACTTTTTAAACTGAAATTTTACAGAACACTCTAGTGTCTTGTCCTCTCTTCTCCTCTCATTTCCTATTTTGCTCTTATGACATTTGATATTTGATCCAAAAGTAACCATGTCCTAATTCCCTAGAACATGTGAATGTTGCCTGATACTGCAAAAGGGATTTAAGGATTTTGCAATGGGGAGATTATTCTAGATTATTAGGGTGAGTCCTAAATGCAATTACGTATAGCTTTATAAAACAGAGGCCGAGGGAGATTTGATACAGGAATGAAGGCCATGAGAGAGAAAGAGATGTTACATGGCTGGTTTCGAAGATGGAGGAGGGGGCCACAAGGACTACTGGCAGCTTCTTGAAGCTAGTAAAGACAGAGGAAAGGGCTTCTCTCCTGGAGCTTCAGAAGAAGCCAGCTCTGATGACATCTTGATTTTAGGCCCAGAATGCTTTCTGTAGATTTCTATTCTCAAGAATAAGATAATAAATTTGTGTTGTTTTAGGTCATGAAGTTGGTGATCATTTGTTATTTGTTTCAGTAGCAAGAGGAAATGAATATAGCATGTAATCATGTACTGACTAACTTGCTCGGAGTTGGACTCTAATTCTGTCGTCTTATATTATCATTTAGAATCTTATTTTTTCAGTTTGATTTTTACCTGTCTCATTTTTCTTCTAAAATAGTTATTGGAATATAAAATGAAGATAGCTTTTATCTTATCATTTGATATCTCTTTCAACAGTTTAATGTGTTGTACACAGTAATAATATTAATGATGATAATGATATTAATACAATAAATATATTTCGAACACTTACTTCAGATGAGGAATTAATCCTCTCAACAATCCTATGAAGTATTTATTATTATCATCCCCACATTATAGATGAGAAAACTTAGAGGGGTTAAACAATTTGCTCTATGTCATACAGTAAGAACATAGCACAAGCAGGATTTGAACTCAGGGAGTTTCAGAGTCTTACATCTTAATCACTAGGCAATCAATATTTTAATAGATAATTTTAAAAATCAACTTTATTGAGGTAAAATTTACATGCAATAAAATTCATTCATTACTATGTGTATAGGCCAATAATTTTAGACTAATGTCTACTACAATGTAAGTACTTGATCAAGATACAATCAATGTATCTTGATCAATGTTCAAGATACAGAACATTTCCATTTCCTCAAACAATTCTCTCACTTTCCTCTGTAGTTTATCTTCCCAGCCACCCTACCTTTGCTAGATAACTAGTGATCAGGCTTCTATCACTAATTAATGATTTCTTTTATACAGTGTCATATTAATGGAATTAGGCAGTATATAATTTTTGTGTGTTTGGTGACTTTCCCTCAGTGTAATACTGATGATATTTATGTTATTGTTTTATTAGTCATTTTAAATTCAGTGCTTAGTTTACTTATGTTTAATGTACTTTATTGATGTGTTTATACTTAAATACACCATCTTGTTGGTTTGCATTTCTTTCTTCTGTTTTTCCTTCTCCCTATCCCCTTCCATTCCTTTTTTCCAGGAACGGATTTTTTTCAGGATTTATAAAAAAAATAAAAGATTTCAATTTATGTAGTCTACTGACTTCTTAACTATATCTCCTTTTACTATGCATTAGTGATTATTTTAGAGTTAACAAGATATAACTTTTCAGAGTCTAATTAGAGTCAATATTTTACTTCTTCATACTTACAAATCGTAATTCAAACTCCCTTCACATGTTCCACTGTTACCTTATCCTATTCACTTCAGATTCTATATCTCCACAAATGTAACAACCTTACACAACATATAATTCATTTATCTGCCTCATTTCTTTACTCAAATATATTTTACTTTTGTTTACATTGTAAACCTCACCTTACGGTACTATTTTCAAGAGCCAGATATGAATATATTTTCTATAAATTATAAGAAGAAAGGAAATATGGCATTTCAGTTTCCACTTATTCCCATTTCTGGTGGTTTACATTTCTACCTGTAGATCTGAGTTGCAATCTGGCACCCACGGCCCAAAAGGCATCCCTTAGCAGTTTTTTGCAGTGGTGAGCTTCTAGAGACAACATTTCTCTGATTCCTTTAGGTAAAAATATTCTCATTTCTCTCATATTGCTCGTGAGGTATAGATGGCAGGGTTTTGTTTTTTTTTTTCCAGCATATTAAAGGTGTTCCATTATCTTCTGCATGCTATTTCTAATGTGAAATAAACCATCATTCGTTTTTGTCTGTCTTGTACATAGTATGCTTTTCTTTCTCTCTCAGGCCACTTTGGAGAATTTCCCTTTGTCTTTGGTTTGCAGTAGTTGATTGTGATGAATGTAAATATGGTTTTCTTTAGATTCATCTTGCTCAGGGTTATGCTGAGTTTCTTCTAAGTCTTTTCCATTAATTCTTTTACAAATTTATTTTATTTAATCTTACTCTTTTTTTAAGAGATGGGGTCTTGCTCTGTCACCCAGACTGGTGTGCAGTGGTGCCATCGCACCTCACTGCAGCCTCAAACTCCTGGGCTCAAGGGATCTTCCCACCTCAGCTTCCAAAGTAGCTCATACTACAGGGGCACCCCAACATGCCTAGCTTTTTTTTTTTTTTTTAATGAATGGAGTCTCTCCATCTTACTCAGGTAGATCTCCAACTGAGTTCAACCAATCCTTCTGCCTTGGCTTCCCAAAGTGTTTGGGATTACAGATGTGAGTTACCATGCCTGGCCCCATTATTTCTAACAATATTTTCTGCCACGTGTCTCTTTCCTCTCTTTTGCACAATTGACTTATATATAAGTCAATTATATATATAATATATATATTTAAGTACTTATATATATAATGTAACTTGATATTCTTGTATAGGTCATTATGACTCTGTTTATTTTTCTTCAATATTTTCCCCTGTTTCCTCAGATTAGAAAATTTTCCTTGTCTTCAAGTTCATTGACTTTTTTTTCTGTCATCTCCAGTCTTCTGTTAAGCCCATCCAGTAAATTTTTTTGTTTATTGTACTTTGTAGTATAATTCTTATTTAGTCCTTTTGTATAGTTTCTTTCTCTGCTGAACTTCTTTATCCATTCACTCATTTTATTTCCTTTGATTCTTTCAGCACATCCTCTTATTTCATTGAACACATTTATAATATCTTTTTTTTTTTTTTTTTTGAGATGAATTCTCTCTCTGTCGCCCAGGCTGGAGTGCGGTGGCGCGATCTCGATCTTGGCTCACTGCAAGCTCTGCCTCCCGGGTTCACGCCATTCTCCTGCCTCAGCTTCCCAAGTAGCTGGGACTACAGGCGCCAGCTACCACAGCCGGCTAATTATTTGTATTTTTAGTAGAGATGGGGTTTCACTATGTTAGCCAGAATGGTCTCCATCTCCTGACCTCGTGATCCACCTGCCTCGGCCTCCCCAAGTGCTGGGATTACAGGCGTGAGCCACCGTGCCTGGCCTATAATACCTTCTTTAAAGCCTCTATCTGCTAAGTCCAAAGTTTAACTTTCTTAACTTTGGTTTCTACGAACTGATGTTAACTTTTTATGGCTACGAATCATATTTTCTATTTATCTGTATATCTAGTGACTTTCAGTGAGTAATGGGCATTGCAGATAGAACATTATAGAGACTCTTCAGCTGTAATGTTTCTCAGAAGGCTATTGGCTCTTGTTATAGCACATTGTTCAGTTATAAATTGACCATGCTGAACTTGTATAGGCTTGGTTTTCCACTACTAATGCAGATCTGTGAAAACCCAAAATTGTTGCCCTAAATTCTCTAACTTTATGGGACTCAATCTCCAAATCTGTCAATCTTATTGGGGCTTGCATTTAGGCTTTTTTAGAGAATATCTAGAGAAGGCCTTTCTCCCAGGTATGATTCTAGCCTTTCTTGTTTCATCGTGCTGCCAGGGGTTTTATGAGATCTCTACACTCTCATAAAGTTTCATGGCTGAGACTTCAATATTGCATGCTGCTCTCCTCTCAGGTCTCCTTGCACTCCCCATCTTTGTTGTGCTGCCAGTCCCACAAAGGTTGCAATAAGTCTTGGTTTTTCTAGTCTTCTACATGTACAGTCTAGCCTTCAGCAAATACTCCTGAGGGAACCCCGTACAGACTTCTGGATTCAACCCTGCACATCTCTTTTCTTTCTGTTGTCCTGACCCACAGATTCCAATGACATCAATTGTACATTACGCTAATCTTTGTTCCCTGACTGAGTGGGATCTTCACATTCTGCTTGAATTTCTGGGATCTGTGGCAAGGTCAGGAAATTGTCCTTAGGCAGAGAGCTTGACTGTCATGGAGATCACTCCATTAGTTTCTCTTTTCTCATCCATTGCAGTCTTACCCTGTTTTTTGGTCTATTCTCTAAAAAATGGTTTCTAACATATTTTGCCCATTTTTATGCTTGTTTAGGGCAATAGGACTTATCTGATATCATTTACTACTCCTTGGCTTTAAGACGATCTCATTTTGATAACAGATAATTATAAAAATTATTAGTAATATGTTAATATATACACTTCACAATAGACATATAAAATTTCCACATAATGTAGTATATAGACTTATTTATATGAATATTGTACATAAATTCTAATGAACAGAAAAGACAATATAACATTATCATTAAATGAAATCACTCAGAGGGTAGCCTTCTTAACATTCTGTTGTATGTTGCTTTAGCTTTTAAAGCAATGTATCGTTATATGTATTGTTATATGATATAGTTTATTCTTCCGGTTTTTAGAGAAATTTTCTTTAATTCTTTACACATAAGACTATATATATGCATATAATAGAAGTATATAAATATGGGTATCCACTTTTTAAGCAAAAACTGCATTCTTTATATCACAGCTGGATGACTCTGTCTTCATATCTAAATCTCTAATTCCCTCAACTTCCTCATCAGGCAAATGATAACTAAATGATAACTAGCATAAGTTTTTAGTGAGAATTAAAGTATGTAAACCATATATTATTTCTCATATAATCAGCACTACATTTCTTATTACATGAAGATATTCAACTAAGGTTTCTCTATTCCTCTATTGACATGTTAGGTTATATTAATGCACTTTATAATATTGAACTAAATATTATATTGCAGGAATAAAATGTACTTTATAATAGACCATTGACTTTTTATTATAAAGTTGAGTCAATTTGCTAGTATTTTATTTTGGAATAATCCGTGTATATTTATCCATATGGTTCTCCAGTTTTCTTTTTTGATTTTATCTTTCAGTGTTGCATTTTCACTTTTTGCTTCAAAATTACCTTCTATCATTTTTCCCCTTTAGGGTCAGAAAGAATCTCAGACTTGTCTTCCACAGAACTGACGTTAATTTCCATAGCGTATTTTTGTTTCTGTTGTTTTGTTTGTAATGTCATCTTTATTCTGCTGTTATACTATTTAAAGTGTATTACTCTTTTGTGACCTCAGAATTCTCCTTTATATCTAGACTTTATCCAATTCCATCTTTTTCTTGGTCCACTGTTCTCTTATATTCTTTCATAAAGTTCATATTCTTATATGCTTTATTAAACACATAAAGCATATGCTGTACACATTTTACTTTCACTGGAAGTCATTCAGTAAGTCTTTTTCACGAGTATGTGTTTCTTCTACTACATGCCATGTGAGCCAGTTTTTATTCTATGAAATTTTCATTAGAACCTCATGTTTTTCTCTCTCTATTTTCTTCATCTTTATTCATTCTTGAATAATAAGAAGTAATCCTTTGGCATTTTTCACCAGACAATTTTTGAGGCTTCTCTCATACCCTTTCATATAGAGTTTTATTTCTCTTGGGTTGCGTGACCTTTTATTTTGATTTAATTGACAGGAAATATATCCATCCAATCAAGAAATGGACTTTTTAAAAAATATTAAAAGAATATTTTTAAGACTTATTATAGTTCACTAACAAAATAGTGCATACTACACGTCTTTCAGAATTCATGCGTTTTAATACATACATGATTTAGTAAAACATATTAATATGTATGAGTTATCTTTCTTATATCAATAATGATAGGGCATTGTGTCAGTAGTAAATATTGTTTCTCACTAAGGGAATTCTGTTTGCCTGTGATTATGTTTATTTCTTAACATTTTCTTTTTACATATGTAATATACATTCAAACTTGAGTTATTTCTGTTTGTTGAATACATAATATGTAAAAAATGTTTTGCCTAGGTTTAAAGAAGTCAGGTCTGAATTATCCGAGCTCTTGTTAGGTTTGAGAATAGACTAAATAAGGTATATTCATTTGTAGCTAGATTGTATTTAAAAAGGCAAATTTTACTTGTTTGATAAGAAAAAGACAAAAGAACTACAACATTGAAATAAATCTTTCAAATATAATTTCAATGTCTTACATATATAGTAATAATTTTATTATTATCCCAGTCAGTGAATGCAAACTACTTATTACTGGTAATTTTAGAAGTGATGAGAAAAGCAGTGTTAATCAACAAATGATTTTGGAACTTTTCTCTCAGTAAGTTTCCAGTTCTTAAATTTATAAAAGATAAATTCGTGCCAAAAAATATTTAAACTTATGTCAAGTCATCTTGGCCAACAAAATTAGAACTTGTGAAATAGAATAAAGCTATTCGAGAGAAGTTAGATTCAGCAAAGCTGATTCAGCACATTATAGATTTATAGTAAAAAAAAAAAAAACTCTGAAGTGAATATGATGGATTGTGTTAATACTCCTTAAAAGTAAGTTTAAATCCCCAGAGACACTGTGTTCATGCTTTAGTAGACATCAGATACCAAAACGTATAAATTTAATCATCCCCAAGGATTTTCAATTTTATAGGAGTTTTCAAATTCTGCAGTTCTAGAATACGAGTTTGAAGAAGCTAAGCAAAACTCAACTTTTTCTTTTCCTTTGTTTCTTCATTCTCATCTTTTGATCACCACTCTCCAAAAATCAGGTGCTAGAGCTTAGAGGACTTTAGTCAGCTCTTATGTTTAAAGACTGCAGGCAAGGCTGGGCATGGTGGCTAACACTTGTAATCCCAGCACGTCAGGAGGCCGAGGCAGGTGGATCGCCTGGGGTCAGGAGTTCCAGACCATCCTGGACAACATGGTGAAACCCCGTCTCTACTAAAAATACAAAAAATTAGCTGGGCATGGTGGTGGGTGCCTGTAATCCCAGCTACTTGGGAGACTGAGGCAGGAGAATTGCTGGAACCCTGGAGGCAGAGGTTGCAGTGAGCCGAGATCATGCCACTGCACTCCAGCCTGGGCAACAAGAGCGAAACTCCCATCTCAAAAAAAAAAAAAAAGACTGCAGGCAAAAATGCTAAATGACGTAAGTGCTGTCTTATCTCATGAATAATGGCCAAAACTTTGAGGTTATTCATGGCATTATGCGATAGTCCGATTATTATTTTAATATTGCTTAATATATCATAATATAAACTATAATTTGCATAAATAATATTTCTCACTAATGTTACCTAGTTCTCTTCTTAAGTTCTTAACCTAATTTTACTTTTAATTATTGTACTATAAATATGTATTATATATATTTTTGATACATAATTTAAGTATATGTTCTAAAATGTGCATACATATTCCCAATAGATTCTTGAAATTGCCAAGTTCACATGAATTAATTTATAATTTGGTTTATTCTGAGGTCTGGAGATCACTTGCATATGAATCACATTGTTGTTATAATCAGTAACACACTAATTTGAGTATCACATTTCATGAAAAATAAGGATGTGCCAAAATCATCCAGCTCTAGGCAAGATCTATGTATACTGATAGGTAATTGCTAGCATCATTTGTTTTATACATACATACAAAATGAGAAATTATAAAATCATTGTTTTCTGCTTGAATAAAAACAGCTGCACACACCCATTGATATTATTTTTTCAACATATAATTGCAGTGTTATCCTAAATGAAAAATGTCAGTTTATTTTCTACAGTTATTACCATTCCTTCTGGTGCACAGGTGAATTTGTACATTAGAGTCCAAAATGTTTTTAAATTATAGCTTTCCTTTCTATTTCTCTGATGTAAGTCAGATCCCTCATGCTGACCTTTTCCTAAACTCTTTGGTTCTATCACTTTCTCTACTCTCCCATAAGCACAGTATTCTCCCTTGTCATACACTGGCTCTGTCCATTTCTCATATTCTTTGACCTTTGTTCTCCTCCTCCTATATAATTACCTCTTTTGGAGGACGCCTTATATTTCTTCTCTTCCATAGACACTTTTATTTTAATGTACTCCTCAGTGTTCTCTCCCTTGTTCACCCATGCCATGGGCTTGTCCTACCTTTTGATACATATTACTTTCAATTTTTATTTTATTCAGAGATTTATTACCTCAAAAAGATGACAAACTATTTTATGAATAAAAAACTTTCATCATATTTGTATTTTATTCTCTATAGAACCCTAAACACTATTAGGCACATAGCCTGTGCAATTCATCCTATTGTACAGAAATGAGTGAATTCAAAACCTAAGGGTAAAAAAAACCTTAATGTCAGTGAAATTAGTTTTAAAAGTTTGGTACACTGGATGAGAAACAGAAGCAGTTAATTCAATTGCTTACCATCAAGTCAATTGATGAAATAATATTGTCTGTTAATTATGCTGAAAATGAGACTCATATGGTTTGAAGTAACAGTCTTTCTCAGCTACTGAGTTCTCAGCCTTACTCAGTTCATACATTAATTTTGCTTAAACACACTAGATTTTATTATACACACTGTCTAAGGGACCATCATCAATGAAGAATTAAACAGAAAAAAAATTAGTTTAGAAGTAGTTAGTGGTTCAAACCTGGTTCTAAAAAGATAAATGTATTAGAGATTACATATAGTTTTACTAGCAGGTCTATAACAAGTATCTGTAAAAAAAGTTTTATTGTAAACTTTTTTATTTTAAGTTTTTATTGTAAAAAGAGACTTATTGTAATAAGTCATGGCTAGATTCTATCCAGCTCCTCAATTTTAAAATACATCTCACTTAGCAAAGCAGTTTACTGAATGAATGTCTTCCACCTATAGCATTATTTTCACATTGACAGCATTGGCATCATCAGTATTAAATATAAACAGGACTTCACTGACAGCACTGACTAATTCTTAACAGAAAGCGTGACTTAATATCAACTATTATCAAACAGCTCATGGTTTGGTAGTTATTCCCTAGTATCTAAATGGAGAACACTAAGTAGCCTTATCTGTCCCCTTGGCCACCTAAGAGTTGTCTTCTGCAAGGAACTTAATTCTGAAAATTTATCAGAATACAAGTACCTTAATACTTTCTGTTTATTCCACTGAGATTCTCCCAGAGTCAGTGTAATCAAGGCTCTAAAATAATAGTTCCTTGTCTTAACATTCTTTCTCATATGGCATTTAACTCCACGGAAAAAAAATCCCAGTATGTGAGCTGATTTCCTATTTGAGAATATATTTGATATGTAAGCAAGAATGTTGACATTTTAAATTCTAAACAGAAGAAATACAGTCTTTGACCAAGAGGAGAATAAAAATCAAACTCATAAAATCTTGCAAAACATTATCTTTGCTTTCTCAATATCCTGTATAAAAATATTTAAGTTCCTAGTTTAAAATCCTTGAATGCCAACATATCTGTTAGAAAGCATTAATCCATTCTTGCCAAACTCTTGCTTAATCTAATAAATCTTATTAAGAGAAACTTAATGAGTAATTTCAGATTCTTTACATTCTAACTCTACATTAAGTTAGATCATCATAAGGTGACATACCTGGTCCTTAATATTTCAGCTCAAAACAAAAATTTTGTTTTATCCCTGTATTATGGTTTATCAATATATTAAATTTTTATTTGAACAAGTTTTATATGTTTATTCTTTATATGAATATCTTACTAAGTAAAGATATTACTGATTACATTACTGAAGTGTAGTTTTATAATATGCATTTCTGTTTGCATTAATTGTTAAGAATATGTGACACTTCTGCTTTTCTTTTTGCTTTAGTTGCCAGAGCATGTAGATGAAAATTCAAGTTAAGTCATTTAAGTCATTAATAAACAACTTCTTCTCTCTCTCTTTTTTTTTTTTTTTCACAATCTATAATGTCTTCATGAAACTACCTTCTATTTCCAAACTAAACTGCATACTTTCAATTCCCTTGTTTTGTTATTCTAGTATATTCAGAAGCAAAAGAATCTAGTTTGGATCATTCTTTAAATCTATTGTGTAAATGTTGTTTCAGAGAATCAAATATAAATAAATCATGGTTACTGCTCTCAAGAAGTTTACAATTTTACAGGGGTCAGTGTGACAAACATTATAACAGGCATGCATATCAGGAGTTTTGGGAATAAAAGGAGCAGAGAAGATAGGAAAGAATTTCAGCAGATGTCCCTGAATTGCCTTTTCTTTTTGTTTGTTTGTTTGTTTGGTTTTGTTTTTGAGACGAAGTCTCGCTCTGTCCCCCAGGCGGGAGTGTATTTGCGCATCTCAGCTCACTGCAAGCTCCGACTCTTGGGTTCACACCATTCTCCTGCCTCAGCCTCCCGAGTAGCTGGGACTACAGGTGCCCGCCACCACGTCCGGCTAATTTTTTTGTATTTTTAGTAGAGACGGGGTTTCACTGTGTTAGCCAGGATGGTCTCGATCTCCTGACCTCGTGATCCACCCGCCTCAGCCTCCCACAGTGCCTGAATTGCCTTTTTAAGGAAGGTTATGCATGACTTAGAAGATTAAATAGGAGAAAAAGTACTTATTCAATTAGACAATTAAACAAATATTTGTTTATTAATTTTGGGGGGCTTACTTGAATATTTACATGCAGGGCAGGGTGTTATCAGAAGAGACATTATTTCTACTCCCATCAAGCCTACAGTTCATCAGGACAAGGGAGAGAGCCTGTGAAGAGGCTCCAGGCACAAGAGAGCTTGTCCAGGAAAACTTCAAGTATGACTGGAATAGACTATGAAGTTAGCCCAAGGAGAAGCCAGAGGGGCATATATCCTTAGGGTCCTGTTACTGCTTTTAGAGAAAGATCTTTACCCTGGAAGCTATGGACTAAAAAGACAGCAAGAAAATCAGTTAACAAGCGAAATGTAGTACTATGCACAGATGGGGACTCAAACTGGCCATTATATTCCAAAATGCATTTCAGAAACCTAAAGACTGATGTCCTCATCTCCAACCTCTCCAACTGTGTATATATTGTCAATTACTTTGTGCTCCCATTTACCACTCTCCTAAAGCTATCTCCTCTTGGAACATGTATCTCTTTTGCAGAGAAAATAGAGACTGTTAGGAAGGCAACTTTCATGTTAGCTTGCTGTTATTGCAGCTAGAAATCTATCAGAAGCTATGTTACTATTAATACTTAATTCTTTTTTTCCCATTTTAGTGGAAATGGCATCAGTTTCTCTCTTCAAGTCTCATTTCCCAAGCAGAGCTCTAAATTCTCATCTAAGCTTACCCTTTTTATTACCTCTTTTTCCTCTTAAAATAAGCCCCTCTACAATCCCACATCTCTCTACTTATCAGTTCTTTTATACTCTCCTGCTTCTTCATTAATGACCTCCTTTGCTTTCCTCCTAATTCTACTATGCTTTACTCCATAGTAGAATTAGCTTTGTAGAGACACAACTTTATTGAACCATTCGCATCAAGTATAGTGCCTTAATTTCCTGGTATGATATGACCCTTACATTGCACATTCTTTTTTTAAAGAAATGAATGATGTATTTAACTTATTTTTATAAGCTTTTGTCATATCTAGTGATATCATATGAGATCCCCCTCCTTTTTTTTTTTTGCAAGAACATTAGAAATTCAGTAGATTCATCGAGAATTGAAATGTCCATTAGTAGTCACAGGAATGCTGAAAAAATATTTTAATATTATCAATGGCCAGATATTATATCACTTACATATAAATCAGCAGGTACTTTAAGGATAACATTATAGTTTTCCTTTGGAAACATGTTTTTTTCTTCAATCAATTTTGATGAAACATTTAACTAAAAAGAAATTGTACCAATGTGGCAGAGCTCAACTCAACCTAGGTCCTAGCATGAACACTCTTGTGCATTTCTCTTCCCTTGGGTAGGGGCTTGGATTATCAACTAGTCACATTAAATGGAACAAGACACACATTATGGGATACCACTTCAGGGGTTAGGTTATGAAAAATCCTGGGCATGCATTCTCTCTCTCTTATTAATGGATTACTTGCTTTGAAGAAAGCCTGCTGCCATGTCATGCGACAGCCCTGTAGAGATGTCCAAATGGTGAGGAATTGAGGGAGGCCTCCAATCAACAGCCAGCAAGAAATCAGTATCTATAGTCCAATCTCTTGTGGGAGCAAAGCCTGCCAAAAATCAAGCAAGTGGGCTTGGAAGTGTATCCTCCCCAAACTGAGTCTTCAAATTATAGCAGGGCCCTTGTCTGAAAACTTGACTACAACCTTAGAAGAGACCTTGAGCCAAAGGCACTCAGTTGAGCTATACTTGTATTGACCCACAGCAACTGTGAGATAATAAATATTTATTGTTTTAAGTCACAAAAGTTTGGGGAAATTTGTTATACTGCGAATAAGTAATGCAACATATTTGACTTTGGTCCAAAGAGGAAACTCTCTTCTTAGTAGGGTATTGCTCATTTCTGTATTAGATAATTCTGAACCTTCTCAATGGTATACTGTCCTTTAGTCACAGTTAAAAGTGCAAGATTTATTTACAATTACTCAAGAAGTTATAAATTTAATTAGGCTATTAGAAATTCAAGACAAGGCATCTTTGAACCTGGATTTCCAAAAGAATGACTAAAACTGAAAATACAATTTGTAAAACCAGTGACTATAAATGCCTCTTGAGTTTACAGATGAATGAAAGTCTGAGAATAATATATGCAAAGAGGGAATGTTTTAACTACCAGCAGATCTCTCTAATGAACTATCTCATCTAGTTTTAACTGATTACTCAATGTCTGGAACAGGTATTTTTGCCTAGATTTTACTAAGCAGCATGCCTGCAGCTTGCTGAGAGGAACCCAAGTAATAGACCTGATTCCCAGCCTGCAACCTTCAGTCTGATGAAGCAAAGAAATGGCACAGGGGTCAAAATGTAAATGTTTGCCAAGAAATGGAGAACTGTCCTCCTAATTTGCCCTTATCCCAAAATAATCAGAATAAAACAAGCAGAACATCAACTGGACATCCATTGACAATACAGAAGATAAGACTAACTAAAAACTGTTAAGTTAAAAGTATATTACAATGATGTATTAAAAGTATTTTTAAAGTATTTTTAAAATTATTTTAAAATAAAGCCCTAAAATCTAGTCTTATAAATAAAGTGAACATATTTTATGACTTAAAGTAATTCAAAATATTGGTCTTGGAAATATTTATTTAAAAACCAATTAAAATATGTGATCCAATGTAAATTGGAAGATGAGAAGGAACGTACATGAAATATATTCAAAATAAAGAGGAAATAGAGTATACATTATTGACAAAAAGGAAGAATTAGAGTTGAGCCAATCCTACATTAGTAATAATATAGTAATCCCGCAATAAATAAAATGGTTTGGCAATTATGCGATTTGTTTCCTTTCATTGGTTTTTTAAGTGATTCCCAGTTTTCCCAGTTTAGATTTTGTTTCTGAATGATTTTTACCTATTTTTATGTTTTTTTTCCCCTAAATCAAATATCTCATTATGCTTTTTGCGGAAAAGTCTAATAACTCATGCCACTACTAAATAAATGTCACATACTTAGCTAGGCTTGCAAAAATCTTCCAACAAGTGTTCCTGTGCAGTAATAAAACAGGCAGACTCTATCCAGCTTCCCGTGTTTGTATTATGGCTTCACTACTTAGCCATATGATGGGCATGGTAACTAAAGTTCTTTGTATTTCAATTTTGTTATCTATGAAACAGGATAATGATTTTAATAAGCACAAATGTTGATCATGAAAATTAAGAGAAATAATCCACAAAGTATCCTAGCCCATGATGAATACTTCATAAATGTCAACTATTATTTTATTATTGCTATTATTATTGCTTTTTCAGATTCAAAGTAACCTAAGATTATGAGTGTCTGCCATCTGGTTGAAGATACTATGTATGTTGCCTAATTTAACTTAAACTACAGCTTTCTGAAATAAGAGTTATTATTCTCATTTTACAGATAAGGGAAACTAACGTTCAGACATTTTAAGTGATTTCTCTAAAGTATTATAGTGATTAAATGCTACAGCCAAGTTCCTGCCCAGGTCTCCTGACTTCAAGTTTATAGTAGTTTAACTTCTCAAGAGCTTTCTGGCTGGGCACAATGACTCATGCCTGTAATCCCAGCATTCTGAGATGCGGAGGTAGGAAGATTGCTTGAGACCAGCCTGGGCAACATAGCAAGAGCCTGTCTCATAAATAAAAATGAAAATAAATTATAAAACAAAACAAGAAAAACTCGAGTGCTATCCGTTTAGGCTTGTCAGTATACTGTGAAGAATACTAGTTAATACTGTTGGGTATGAGCTTGAATCCCAGCACAACCATTTACTTGGAAGTTCACACAAACTTCTTGAGGTTCAGTTTTCTCCACGGTAAAAGATGGACAGTGACGTTCACTTTTACAGACTTAATCGAGAGTATTACTTAGCTTAAATAATATGGTGGCTGATATATATTATGTGTCCAATTGTATTAGTTTATATCATATATATTTATACTATTATTTTATTAATTTATATAAAGACACTAATGTAATCCTAAGTTCTCAAATTTTACTTCCTTATTACCAGTGCCTTAACCTTCCCTGTGCTAATCTCTGCTTATTGAAAACATACCCCTTTTGCATACCCAGAGAAATGCTCTCGTTTGTATTGATGCACTGACTCATTCCTTAACTAGATATAGATCCACAATCCCTGGTTCAAGCTCTATGCTTCATTATTCAGAATTTTGTCGTATGCTAGAAAGGTGAGAGATGATATCATTTATAATATGTGATATGTCCTGGAATGATGTGGAGTAGAATCCTATTATTAAGAAGAGTAACATTTTTGCTGCAAATGGTATAAATGTTCACATTCATTTGGATAGAGAATATAAATAGGTTCATATCAGTTCAGCTTATATATCAGGCTAACATGTAATGTCAAATAATTAAATTTTAAAAATTGATATTCAATTCTCAGGATTTTAGAATTGCAGATAAAGAATGGTAGACCTGCATGATCTTTTTCCCTGCAGAGTTTACTAGGTCTACTCTCAGTGTAATGTCATGCTCTATCTGGCACAGTTGTGCATCTAATCTTATCCTCTATTACTGTACAAGGTCTCTAAAGGAAGGAAATGTGTCTTTATCTTTGTATGCTGTGCAGGACCTAGAACATTCTAGGTGTGTGTTTGGCATACTTTAAAAACATGAAAAAAATCACACCAATATTTCAAATAGGTGGATGGTGCTAAAAATAACTGTCAATATGGCAACATGATAATGTTACTTTTCATCATGATTAATATGCATTCAATCACTATCGAAGCAAGTTTCTTTGGAAAGAAGCAGCCTAAATTATGCTGTGTCAATTCTATGAGATCTGGTAAAGAATTTAACTAATTGATCGTCTACCTGATTTAGAATTCCAAAAGGAGGTAGGTGATGCTCTAAAATGTAAAATTCTAATCTAAATTAGATGATGGGAAAAACTTCTTAATATCTTATTTTGCAATTTGCAGATAAATCATTTAAAAAGTAAATTGTAGCATTCTTTGACCAAAAATCGTTTTAATGCTGTGTGTTTATGAACTTTTTTCTTCTTAGTTATCATTAATTTTATAAGAATCAGTAATTATTGCTATCTCACCTATATGTTGTCCATACATGTGATAAAAGAAGCTGAAACAATATGCAGTGTTTGTGGGTCCATAAGGGTTTTTGGGAGCTATGCTGAAAACAGGGCTGAGAAGTCGAGCCTTTTCGCCTTCCAATCTGGGTCGTGATGTCTCAATGTACATATAAAAACCTTAAAACAGACAAAATAAACTGTTTAAACACATTATTCTTAGGCATAATGAAATTTCAAATCACTGAGAAGTCGTATAGTTTTCATACAAAATAAAGATGGATAGGAAGATTTGCATCTCATTTATAAAATCTGTATGTGTATATGTAACTAATAGTGGCTTTAATACAAAGAGTAAATGATCTACCAAATTAAAGATAAAATGTATAAAAAGTTGAGGACAAATTAGAAATTTAGACTTGAATTATCAAAAAATTCCTCTTCTCTCTACTATACCTATCAGTGAGTTCTGAGAAAAAATTAATATCTACAAAGTTTTATAAATATCTAAATTGATAATGCATGGAAAATTTAATATTTTATTCCATAATCTTCAAGTATATGGCTAAATATTAGTATTTCATATTTATAGCAATTTTTAAAAGTCTCTAATTGCTATGAACACAACAGGTCATACCCTCATACCTTCTTTGGAGCCACTACGGTCGGCATTAGGTCCTGTATTAGGAGTATATTTTGTATTTCTTGTTGCAGTACTTTGTTTTGTCCAGTCAAAATTATCTGTATCATCTTGAGTGAACAAACAAATATTACCATCTTCAAATCCACAATGAAATTCTCCTGTTGATAAATTTTAATTAAATTAATACACATACTGCAATATTTTCATAAGAAAAAAATAAAATATTACATAGCAATAATAATGCAAGATTGTGATAATGGCATGAGAGCCATAATAGTGAATAAGATTACAACTAAACATAAAACCGATATTTAATATCTCATTGAATAATTAAGACCCAAACAATTTTTCTCTAAAATATCCAGATAACTCAAATTAAAGAATACAATTTATGCTTGAATTATTGCTGAAGAATTTTCCCAACTTTCATTTTGTCAGTATAGAACCAACCAAAACAAAACTGTCAATTGGAAAATTACCTTTATTAATTTACCTGAGGGTGGTTTTAAATAGGTATACTTTAAGTTTATAATTTTTCATGCATGTCTGGAGATGCTTTCAAATATCCATTTTCATAAATGGAAGTGTGTTTAGGGCAAGCTAATAGCAAATTATTTTGAAAAGTATTTATCCTTCCTACTTTATCTGAATGTGGGTTTCCCAGATACTTGAAATTCAGTATGGAAATGAAGTAATTAAAAGAGCTTTTAAAGACTTTGAAGAAGGAGTGTGATTTCTTGGATGCCTAACGTATGTTGAGTTCAGGGCCAACACAAGTTCAGAGAAAGACTTTTTCAGTTATCCCTGAAATGTGGGTGGTAGTAATGTTTCCAGGTATCAAAGGTTTTCTTACTGCTTGAAAAAACAGGTGTAAGTAAAGAAGTTGATAAGGTCCACTAGATACATTATTAAAGAGTGTGTATCCTTGAGAAAAAATAAACGTAATGTATATTATTTCACTCAGCCTCATAACAACTCTATGAAATCACAATAATCCTTACTCATAAGGCTTCACAGAGGAGAAAACGCTGGCAAAGGTCAGCTATTAAATGATAAAGTCAAATGGAATCCAAATTCCCTGGAATTCATAGAGATATAAACACTTAAAGAACAGATACTTCCATTTTAGTCTCTCTCCAACCTACCTACAAGGGGTTAGATTTATCAGATATCCTTGGAAATGGAGCACTGGTTGAGATCGTGTGCCAATTAATTGAAAATTATTGGTACTTACAAATAAAAATAAAACAGAAGGCTTTCCCTTTAAATTTAGGGAATAAGTTTATGTTTTGTTTTTGTTTTTTAGACTAAATACTTGCTTTATCTCTTCGTATTTATTTATATTCTATATTCTGGGTAGTAAGGTTACAGGAAATATACATATTTAAGGGAGTATAAATAAATAAATCAATAAATTTCTGAATAAATAATATTATACATAAAATATTTATTAGACACATATTTATGTCACAGACCTTGTACCAAACAAGACATAACCTTTTGATGCTATCAGTTGGAAGAATAATGTTGGGAACAGCAGTGTAGCAGTGTATGCATTTATATACATGCATGTATTTCTTTAACGATATTTTAGTTATGACATGAAATTCCATTAGTTGCTACTCTGGAGTTTTGAATTCTATAAAGGCAACGTTTGATTTTGAATGTTTTCAGTTATTTAATTACATATTACATATGCACAAAAAAGAGTTACAGAATAAATGTAAAGATTAAGGATTTCAGTTTATATATCTACTGCCAAGTCTTCCTTTTTATATGTTATTAAAATTATGTCTAAAGAATTTTTATAACACTGTTGAACCATTTTTTTTTGTAATTTGAACTTGGTTAAAAAGAGAAAATATCTTGTCAAAAAAACATACAATACTTTTTGAGACTTAAATATTTAAATCTTTCATAGTAAAATTAAGCAATAATGCAGATTATGAAAACTACAAAAAATGTCAGTTGTGCCTAAAAATTTTCATAGTTTAGATTATTTTATATGGTGTAAGTTGTTTATAATATTATAACTAGTGTAATAATTCAAATCAAATAAAGATACTTAAGCAACATCAATAGCTCTTGATTCCTTCTAAGGACATATATCTTTACAATAAATAAACCTATTACTGAAGAAAATTCATAAAAAGTTGGCCGGTAAAATGAAAATGAAACTCACTAGTTAAAACCCAAGAATTTTATGATTGTCCTGTCACTTTAAAAAGAGACAATTATAAATATGTGCAAATACATTTAATCATTTAAAAAGTTTATTTGAATAAAGAATATCTGATAGATAATGATAATGCAATGAGTTGTACAAACTTTTCAAAAGCCAATGTAATATAAAATACGAAAAGAGTTTATAAGTAGGAAAGTAATAAAGTCCAGGATTTTCACAAAGATGTAGAACTGAGAATTGAGTGGATCTTGAATTTTCCACTGGTTTTCTAATTTCAGCATGATTTTGGCAGAGTTTCTGGGGCTACATAGAAATAACTAAAGATATTTTAAATATTCTCCATTACGTGGTCTTCAAAATTTTGCTTTATTTGGTCTGCAGAATTTTCCCTGAATCCTTCCTAATATGATGAAAAAGTAAAAAGAAAAACTCAGGAATAAGAAGCCTGATACCCAGCGGTCCTTTTACACCCAGAGACGACGCGATGCTCTTTAGTCCTTAAATTTGTAAAAAATCTAACCTTAAATTACAAATAAATAGCTCGGATTTTAGAATATGTCTTCATAGTAAATCCTCTGTTGATTTAAAATTATTTTCCAGGGAAAGATGTTTTAATATATGGGAATATTTTTCAGGTAGATACATATCATCTTATAAGGTTTAATATAAAACAAAATAAAAATAACTTTCCAGAAGTCCCCAAATTTAACAATTTTACAGAATTCATAACCTAAATTAAACCAAATACATTGGGGTGTAAGCTAGTGTTCTATAAAAGAAAGTCTCAATTAAACCCATCAAACACCAACTTTCTAAGTAACCATACTCTTTTATAAGTGGAATATAGAAATTCAAAGAAGGAAAATCAAAGAAACGTGTAACAACAATAAAAATGATATGCAATCCCACAAAAGAAAAAAATAATCCCACAGCTGCAGAAATAGCAAGTATTAAGCAGGTTGGTAAATGGCTCCATATTTCAATATTTAGGAAAATCTATAAACCTCAATTATCAGTATTAAAAAATTTGTCTTTATACCCCTATCTTTTGAAATTTAAAATCTACATTTAATGCCAATTTTACTGATTCTGAACCATTGTGTTTTAAACCAACTAAGTTACTAAACAATCTTTGTATATTTATAAACGTTCTATTTTTGTATGTATTAAATATAGTGCCATTTTGTAAGTTAAAATATACTTACTCAAATGAGGATTTACAGGAGCTACAAGAAAAGCAAAAGAAACAAACAAACAAACAAAAAAAAAACAATGTTAGCATGGCTCGAATGTCTTTTATAAATAAAAGTCTAATCAGTGTCTCAGAGTTCCTTACCAAAACTTAATGATCTTTCCCACTGTGGCCATTGAGATTTACATCTGCAATCCATTTTGTTTTAGAGGATTGAATAGAATCTGCTTTGGAGCTCAGCAATAACAGCCTCAAATTACCAAAAAGACCAATGCTAACCAGTACAGGAAATGTTCCTTTTTCAAGGTATAGAGTTTCTGACCTCTTAAATATCTGAACTAATACTAAACAAAAATATTCAGATATCAAAACTGAGGCTGACACTAGGCCAATCTATAATCTAGATGATTTAACAATGAAAACAATTATCTAGCAGAATTTCCACTTTTGTTTTTTGCTGATTTCTACTTCTACTGAGAATAAAGCAGAAAGTTAAAGGCACATATGAAAATAAAGCAATCCTGATATGTTGTAATATGTGTACTAAAATGAATAGCTACATCAATGCCTTTTTGTCTAATCACATTAAAATATACACATACATACACAGGAGTGCATGCACACAGAGTTTTAAAATGATGAGCAACAAATTTTGTGTTCTGGGGTACCAAAAGAATTGTTTTTCCTAGAAAACTAATTATATTTGCAATACAAGTGCCAATGAATTTCCACCCAAAGAGAAACAAATACTTTAAATATTACTAACACATCAACAAAAATATCTCTCATCTAAGGGCCAAAGTATCTGTATGTATCAATTAACCACGTATCACTCTGAGAAAATATTCCAATCTGGATGAAAGAGAGCATTGATGTAATTCCCCAAGATTACAGTGGGCAGAATTTAGTTTCCCAGGATTACGATGGGCAGTTAATCTATAGTGCAGAAGAACTTGTCATTTTCTTAGTGGTTGTCATTAACCACCTTTATTAAATTTGTGCAATACTAATAAAGTCTGATGGGCAAAAATATTCATATATAATTGTAACATAAGCATACAAATGATAAATTTTAACAGAGTAAGTTTTTCAATGATTTTCACTATTCCTACATACAGAAGACAATTCCCATTACTGTAGTTGTTTTTGATTCTACATTCCACATTGCAAACTATGAAAAGAATAACACAGAAAAGGAGCTGAAAGTGAACTAAAAATAACAATTGAATTTTATGGCAAGATATCAATGTATTTTAATTTTAAAATTAATAAAAATTAAAATTATTTCACAGTTAATATGAAATGTTTAAAAAATTGTGTGCTATCTTTCAAAGATGTAAGCATCCTTGAATTATAATTTAGTTCTAAGTATGTCGTATGTACATGTAAAGCTCTTACCAGATTGAATTTTAATTGAGACTTCTCCTCCAACATTTTAGTCACCAAATTCACTATACAAAATGCAGTTAACTTTGTGAAAATTTGCAAATCTAACTTCTAAATATTGCAGCGAGTCCATTTTTTTCTTTTTTCATTTGAACTTGCATGTATAATTTTTTATAAATGCATATTATAGACTATTGTGTCCCCACAAAAATTCATATGTCAATGCTTAATCCCCAATGTGATTGTATTTGGAGATAAAGCCTTTAGGGAGGTAATTAAGATTAAATTAATCTTGGCCCTCATCCAATTGGATTGGTGTCCTTATAAGAGGAGGAGGAGACACCAGAGAGCTCTCTCTGACATGTGAAGAAAACACGGTGAAAAGGTGACCATCTATAAATTAGGAAGAGAGCTCTCACCAGAAGCTAACTATGCCAGTGCTTTGATGTTGGACTTCTCAGTCTCTAAAAGTGTGAGAAATAAATCTGTGTTGTTTAAGCCTCGCACTATGATATTTTGTTATGGCAGCCCAAACAGACTAGTACGTTGCCTCTAAACCATTAAAGTATACATTGCCCAAACTGTATTACATAAAAATAATTTTAATAACAATGTTGGAGATTTTAACATGTGTGCCTAAGTATGTAAAAACAATTTTGAAAACTTATTAAAAGTAATATCTATTTTCGACATCTATTTTTCATTTTAGTTTGTGTTGCCTCAGAGTTTTCAATAACAACTACTGAGCTAATTAACTTTTTAAAATCTCTTAAGGAAAGTCATAATGATCAATTAACTTTAGCGAAGAAGTCAAGATCTTCTCTAATGGAGTGGTGAACCCTAATTCTAGTCAGGTTTGTCATTTCACAGTCATTTAACTTTGCAGGACACTGAAACTTTCTGGGTCCTAATATCTTCGTCTTTTAAAAATATTGATATTAATGCATTCTACATTATACATCTTATTTTTTTGGTAAAAATTGTAAGTACAAACAACTTTAATGAGTTTTTAATAGTTTTACTTCATTTTTCACATTTGACAGTATGCACTACTTCCCCCTTAAGCAGGAAACGTATACTTAAGGGTAAACACAATGGAGAACTTCAGCTGCAAACAAAGCATTCTATTATCTTTTTAAGTCAAGCTCTGATAATCAATGATAAAAAGAAACATGTTCCTGCCGGGTGCTGTGGCTCATGCCTGTAATCCTAATACTTTGGGAGGCCGAGGCAGGTGGATCACTTGAGGTCAGAAGTTTGAGGCCAGGCTGCCCATGGAGAAACCCCCTCTCTACTAAAAATACAAACATTAGCTGGGCGTGGTGGCAGGTGCCTGTAATCCCAGCTACTGGGGAGGCTGAAGCAGGAGATTCACTTGAACTCAAGAGGCGGAGGTTGCAGTGAGCCGAGATCACACCACCGCACTCCAGCCTGGGAGACAGAGTGAGATTCCATCTCAAGAAAATATATATAATAATAATAATATTCTACTGAAACAATACAATAAATACAACTGTTTAATCATTCATTCAAACCTGAAATACATTGAAAATCCTACAACTAACACTGAATATTAAAATTCTAAAATGCACACAAATTTCAATTTTTAAAATATTTCTCTCTTTAGTATACAGTAAAATAACATATCTAGGCTGAGCGCGGTGGCTCATGCCTGTAATCCAGCACTTTGGGAGGCCCAGGCTGGTGGATCGCCTGAGGTTGGGAGTTCCAGACCAGCCTGACCAGCGTGGAAAAACCCCGTCTCTACTAAAAATACAAAATTAGGAGAGCATGGTGGCACATGCCTGTAATCCCAGCTACTCGGGAGGCGGAGGCAGGATAATTGCTTGAACCCAGGAGGCAGAGGTTGCGGTGAGCCGAGATCGTGCTATTGCACTCCCATCTGGGCAACAAAAGCAAAACCCCGTCTCAAAAAAAAAAAAAAGAAAAACATATATATCTAATTGCCGTTGTTTCTCTTTGAGGTATTAATTCTAGACAAAAGTTTTAGATCTACTTTTAACTTTTTCGAAGTTCTGCACTAATTTCTCTTTTTCTCCAAATAGGACATTTAAGTAGTGAAGAAATATTTTATGCATATAGTTAATAAAAAGAAAACTATGACTAACACACACACAAACATTTAGCATTTTTTAACATTAGCAATACGAAAAATGAATGGCCACCAACAACCAAGACCAAAATCCAGCAACTAAGATGTCCTTTGATATGTATACAAATAAACTGTAGTACATTTATGCAATGGAGATTATTCAGTGATAAAAAGAAATGTGCTATGAAAGCCCAAAAAGTCATACAGAAACCTTATGTATTTCTAAGTGAAATAAGGCAGTCTAAAAAGCATTACATGCTGTATGATTCCAAATTTACAACATTCCCAAAAAGGAGAAACTATAGACAGAGTAAACATATCACTGGTTGTCTGAACTGGAGAAAGGAGAGAGAAATGGGTAGAGCATGGGGATTTTTCAGGCAGTAAAACTATTCTGTGTGATACTGTAATGGTGGAGAAATTATATACACTTGTCAAAATCCATATAACTGTACAACACAAATAACTGTAATGTAAAATACTGATTTTAATAATAATGTCTCAGTATTTGTTAATCAGTTTTTACCAGTGTACTATAATAATGTAAGATGTTAATAATGGGGATACTGTGTCAGGGAAACAGGGCTCTCTAAACTTCCTGCCCATTTTCTGTACACCTTAAACTGCTCTAAAACTGAAATCTATTCATTTTATTTAAAAACCAGAAAATGACATTTTGATCCTTTTATACTTCTTAATAAGTTTTAAAGCCATTAATAATAGGAAAAGATAAAATGCAGACAAATATTGTACTATAACTTGTGGGATCAAAAATAAAGAAACATTGCTTATATCACATAGGTTCACAATTAAATTATTCTATGTCTCTATATTTGTAATCAAATGTCACATTTGTGGTGATTAAGGTTTTGGTTTTTGTTTGTTTAGTTAACTGGCTAACGATCCAGAAAGTCTATGCGCTAAGTTTTACTTTGTGTCTACATTTGGTAGAGAGCAGCAACCAAAATTTTCCATACAGTTTGATATATAAATAATTTTAAATAAAAGGCTACTTACCACTGTATTTGATCACACGAATTGTTGAATCTCCTTCACCAAATTTGGTGAGAGGAGTCAGTCGGACTTCATAAGCTTCTGGTTTAATTAGCTCTGTCAAGTTATATGTAATTAATTCTCCCTTTTGAATATTCCCATTTATTTTAATCTCCTGCTCCCACCAACGCTGCTGCCCAGCCTGAAATCAAAACAATAGTAGAATAATGTTCCCAGTATGTTCTTCAGAGGTACTAAGAAAATTGAAAGCACATTCTGAAATTTTATTAAATTAAAATGTACATTATATTAATGAACACATATCATTAAAGTTCAAGTTTCCATAATGAGAAACAAATTTTGAGATGTTTGCATGCATATGTTTGCAGGTAATTGCCAAATGATCAAAGGTTTTTAATAGATTTAATTTATCAACTAATGTTTAGTAAGAGAAAATTCCAAAGTGTCTCTGATCTGGAAGTCGGGAGAGATCTAAGTTTAGCTACTCCTTGCTTAACATATTAATGGCATATGAGATTCTTGAATACTTACAACTCTTTATCACATTAGCAAACATATGCATTGCATATATAACAGTTCCCATATATTCTGGGCAGTAGAAGTATAAAACAAAGACAAATCCGTAACTTTTCAAGTCTATTAAAAGGAGGCACAATAAACAAATGTATAATATAAAATTTCAATTAGTCATATGTACAATAAAGAAAAATAAAAAATCACAAGGGGATTAAGAGTCATAGTGGAAAGGCTGGAGAGGGGCACTC
Organism: Chlorocebus sabaeus; assembly: GCF_047675955.1. Lineage (NCBI taxonomy): Eukaryota > Metazoa > Chordata > Mammalia > Primates > Cercopithecidae > Chlorocebus > Chlorocebus sabaeus. Next base: position 23,358,045 of record NC_132927.1, read on the forward strand.
TTTTATCTAGTTAATCAGAGGACATCTCCATAAGAAGAATGTTGGGAAGTTAAGATGAAGGCTAGGAATTTACCGTGGGATTTGGCAAGAGGGAAGCGATGGTCACCTTGAAATAAATGGTGTCAGAGTAATGACGATGAAAGTGTGATTGTAGTATGTTAAAAGAAGAATGAGTTTCCCAATGCTTCCCTCACTAAAAAATCACAATGCTCAGATAATTTTACGGCACAGTTATCAAAATGTTCAGGAAACAATTTTAATCTTTTATAAAATCTTGCAGATATTTTAAAAAAACAAAACAATAACTCTCCAGCTATATTATTTAATTTAAACCAAAAAGTAAGGATGGTAAAAGAAAGAAAAATCATATGTATACAAACCAAATTCATAAAGTTTTAACATACAGTATTGTTTCCAAATTCATTATACAGTATTGTTACCAAATTCATCAAGTTTTACATCCAGTATTGTTTCTCTTGCAAGGATGCAAGAATTGCTTAACATTAGAAAGTATGTTAATATAGTTAACTGGTAAAAGAAGAAAAAACATTTCTATTAGATGGAGAAAAATTTGGGAAACATCAACTCCTATTTATAATAAAACTATGAACAAGCTAGGAATGGAAGGGAACTTGATTAATCTGATAAAGAAGGTCCAACAAAAAGGTAAAGGATGCTTTATTTTTAATGCTTATATATTAGAATTTTTTTTAGAATTACAAGTGAGAAAGAATGTCCAACATAATCTATTTAAAATTGTACTTTAGTAACAATGAAGTGTATAATAATTGGAAAAACAAAACCAAAATAGATCTATAGAGTTGTCTACGTAGGAATCTCTCTCTCTCCTTTTCTCTTGCTCTACCCTTCCATATGCATATACACATGAATGTCTTTTACAAGCACTTTGAAGCTTTCTTTATTAAATTTATGTATATAATTTATTATATTAGATGACAGGTAATCCACAGGTTTGTTTGCTATTGTAAATTGTGACTTTTAAGCTATTAATATTTTGCTGGCTTATATAATTGTGACAGATTTTTTATTCTCCTTACATTCACAGAGAGAGATATATATGTATATATAACTGTATTTGTTATATACATATGTATGTATACTATATAGTTTAAGTATACATATGTATCTATATTTATACATATAGTATGCATCATTGCCTTGTAATATGTGTCTGATATTTTTCATAGTTGAAATCTATGGTATCCTCTTTAATGGGGCTTTTCTCCTGTTATTTGCTTAGTTATTTTTCATTGGGTGCTGATAATATGGCTTAAAATTCTATTATTGGGGGTTATCTGTGGCCTATGACAAAGACATATTCTGTATAGATGCACCGTTGTTTCTGACATGCTCCTAAGGTCATCAACAATATGGTCTACTTTTACTGTGATGTGAAACTCTTTGGTGTCACAAATTAAGAGTGGAGAAGATCCCTTGCTTTCAGAAGGTCTTGAGTTTTCATTGCTGTCTGCCTCAATGGTGACAAACTATTAAGAATCAAAGTTCAAGTTTGTCTGGGTTGGCAAACAGCTGAGGGCAAAAGTAGTTTGGGCAGAAATTCTATTTGTTACTTTGGAATGCCATTTTTCCTTGGATTTTTACCTAGTACTTTCTCTCTCTCTGTATACACACATACACACGTACACACTATATGCACATGTACACACACATATACATATCACACAATATGCACATATGTTCACATATATGCACATACTATATGTTCATAAATATTTGTTTTCTGAAGGTTAAGTTAGTTCTAATTATATAGTCTTGACTGCTACATTTCTGGAAATAAAAAAATACAATATGTGTGCTACTAGCACAGTCCTACACAAATGACAAATTAAATAATGGAATGGGACAGAAAGCCCAAATATAAAATCTATAGAGTATCTGCACAGTAGAGAGAAAAAAATAAACTATTCCGTTGGTTATGCATATGGAAAAAAAACACTTGAATTTGGAACCTTATATCTTATACATAAAATTCCGTCTCAGGATAATTAAACAATTAAATTTAAAACACAAAATTTAAATCATTTAGGAAAAATACAGAGAAAATGTTATCTCAGGTAATATATTTCTTTTTTCTCCTTTTCCTTTTTGTTTTTCTTGTTTTT